>NC_087201.1:2492861-2527861 GCF_015104395.2 Macrobrachium nipponense
TAACCTAACCCAGCCTGACCTAACCTAACATAGGGGCATGGCAAAAAAACACCGGGGTTGGTGCAATTGTAGTATACATTTAGGTAATATGCTTCCCGGTGAGCTAGGGAACGGTGGTTAGACGGAACTCACAGCCTTGCTAATCACTTCGTGGTTCTCCCTAACCTTAGCTTTGGTTGAGAGCAGAATTTGGGGCCGATCATTTTTGTCCATTTATGGTCCCTGGGATATGCGTTTAACCATGAAACAAATTTGTCCTTGAACACTGATCTTGGGGTTAGGAAATGATTTAGACGGGAAAAATATTTGCTGTCTAGTTTCGTCAAAATTCTTTTGTCCAATGTTAGAGATGCCATTAATTACGTCCCCCCTATTCAGAAACAAGTTGCTTTGGTGCTACATAAATAATTTCAGTTGTCTTTCGACTCATGCTCTTTAGCTGCATCTCATATTCACCCATATGTATCTCAGTCAGAAATGATGGAAATAGAGCTGTAAGTTGGAGTGAGCATAACAGTCTTCATGAATTAAAGGACGCATACGAAGAGGAGCTGGATTGTTACTTAGGAAATAAGGAACTTTTACCCGTTGCACCTGGGTCAGATGTACGGTCACTAGTTAAACGATTTCTTAGAAAAGAATTAGAATAGTGCTATGCCCGTGCAGATACGTAAAACGCTGGCGTGAATATTATCTGCGAAGAAAGCAAAAAAAAAAAAAAGATTACATGTTTTGCAATTACAGAATAAGAAATTTTTTTTCTTAGATTAATGATGGTCTATTCAATCAAATGAATTACAACCGACTTCGGATTAGGAAGTCCCCGATGCACTATAAAACTTAAGTAAATTGTTCTCTAAATGACAGCTGATATGGTGTTTCTTCTATTCTGTATGCATTAGCAATTTCCGTCTCGCTGCTCATAATTGTCATTAACGTAGGGCTATTGAAATTATAATGAAGAGACTGTCTAATTTCAAAATTAACCTAAGCTGTGAGTTGGGTATTGACCCTGGCAAGAATGAAATCCCCCAATTAAGAAGCCACTGTGTTGCCAATAATTACCTCATCAAAGACGTCATCTTCGTCAAGGAAATTCAAGTATGGAGATGCGGTTCTTTGTGATTCCTGAGAACAGAGGTCATTATTCACAATGCATTGTCTCCATGTGACCCATCTCCTCATGCAAGTACAGTAGATGTAAAACCTCAAACAAATTATTGCTGTATACGAAGCCGATGTACTAGAATGGTGAATGGGTGGACATAGAAAAAGGGGAGACGGTAGGTAATGAAAGACCGCGTGATGATTTTAATTGATTACAGATGCTGTTCTTAATTAACCTATTCACCCTAAGCTAAGCGCACACAATACCCTCGTTATTCGGTTGTATTGACGCATGCCACAACATTTAATTAGGCTGGCGGTTGCCTGCGACTAAGTGTGTATTTGTGTGTGGAAGGAGCGATCGGTCATTCAAAATGCGTTTATGCTTGACGTTTCCTAACTATAAATTACTTGAATTTCTTTTCTCTCCCTCTCTCTCGGACGGCCGGGGTTTCTTAGTATGTCAGCATGAATATCATTTTATCGGTCTGTCTTCAAATGTTTCATTTGCAAATACTATTAAGCTCTCTCTCTCTCTCTCTCTCTCTCTCTCTCTCTTCTCTTCTCTCTCTCTCTCTCTCTCCTTATAGCCTGTCAAGTGCCATGTGTAAACGTCGTTGATCTGACGCTGTTCCATCACCTTGGATGGAAGTTGCAAGAGGGTACAAATCGTCCTTTAATTCCGTCCCCATCAATCCTCAATTTGCAGCGGGAGGTTGTGGTGTGTGTGGGGCGGGGGGAGGGGGGGGGGGGGGGGGGGGGGGGGGGGGGGGGGGGGGGGGGCGTGGGGGGGGGGGGGAGAGGGGGGGGGGGGGGGGGGGGGGGGGGGGGGGGGGGGGGGGGGGGATGGGGGGGGGGGATTATTGTTGTTAGCACGCGTCGAAAGGTGAGCTTGAAAGGCGTGTGTTATCAGGAGTGAGTCCTCTGAAGTATTAACCACTTCGAGAAGGTCGTCTAAGAAATATCTTACCATTTTCTCGTGTAGTGCAAATATCCTACTTACATTAGTATATAAACGGTCACTCTATGGACATTATATTCCAAATAATTTCATTGTTAATAATCGTACTAATGCTACCACTAGTTACAGCCTCTTTTTCTATCTTCCTCCTGTGCAAATTACAAAATAGATCGTCTCATGTATGAAGTAATATGTCTAGCTCTTGTCAATTTCTGAGCTTCGGAAACCCCATTTGAAAGAAATACCCTGACATATTGATAATGAAAGGCAATTATTTGGCATGAGCCCCAATTTATTCTTGCTCTGTAAACTTGGCTGACCTGGGTGTGCAATGAATGACTGTGTATTCTACGCAGTATATTCGTGCAATTTCCGAAATAGTTATTCAGCAAGTAATGAAGAGCAATTTAATTAAAGTTGAACCATGGGAATTAATATCACCAGCAGAGGTAGACAGACAAAGTTACATATAATTTTTACAAACAAGGTGAAATTGGTTAGCAGCGTTAAACTCTTTCAATGTTAAACTATCGCAAACAGAAGGGTTGAACGCACAAACATAGACAGAAGCACACTTGAGATAAATATATATATATTAATATATATAATATATATATATATATATATATATATATATATATATATATATATATATATAAATTTATCAAAGTAAATTTCAGTAAGAACATGAACATTAGTCATGGGATGCATAAACTGGATCCATTAATCTTAAAAGAGATATACAATTAATTTTATTTTAAGGAAGGGAAACGCATAGCCACTGAGGAATGTTAAAATTTGACCTGTCACCAATGAGGGTACGGTAGCAGTAGCTTGGAAATAAACACCTTAAGAAAGAGATGAAACGCAGTTGTAGAACCTGACCGGTGTCGGCCTTATTGCTAGGCCATCTTCAAAGGACTGATCAAAATTGGTGGAAGTTCATAACATGTATACATATATGCTTATGAATTTGTAGGATTACCTTTTCTTTTCCAATAATCTATCTCTTCTCTCTGTATTTCCCGCCATTACCATCTATCACTTCTTTCTAACGAAAACCTTATTCTTTGGAATTTTGAATTTCAAGTCAGTGGCCCATATGGGCTTGTTCCATAGGAATAGGGTTCTCCTTCTTGATAATGCTAATGATATGTTAGTCAGCATATCAAAATTTGTTATGTAGCTTAATCAAGATTTATCACAACCTGAAGAAAAGTTTTAACCTCCCCAACATCAAGCAAAGAAAGAGAATCTGAAAATGTAATATGACATTTAGGAATCGAAAACTGTACGAAAATAGAAATTTTCTCCGTTGATAGGATGACAATTCGCCCTTCATTAAAACTGGGTTTCTTTAGGATGGGTATAAGAGGATTGGAATTATTCGGTTAAAAAGATGGTCCCACCCTATGTTTATTGAGGATTTTAAAGTCGGGAAATCCACTTAGAATTGTTTTCTATGCTAATAAGTACATTTTTTTGTCTCTTGATTACACAGTATAAACAGCTTATCGATGATGTTTCATGTAACCGTCTGGTATTAAATGAGAGAGAGAGAGAGAGAGAGAGAGAGAGAGAGAAGAGAGAGAGAACAACGCACGTGACCTAATTTTTTCACGTCTTCAGAAAATTTAAATCCTTGTTGAATAGATATTAAAAAAAGCCATGTACAAATACTATTTTTTTTTTAAGATCTAGTAATTTCTCTTCAATGTGCCCATTTTAGTTTACCATGTAATGATTATATTGAGTGTGGATCAAGTTTTGCAATTTTCTAAATTTACATAACTGCAAATGGATATAAAGGGCTAATATGTGAGTTCATCTCTGAAGGTATTTCGAAAAAGGGAAAGCCTTTGCCTCTAGTTATCAATAATGCTCTAACTAGATCTTCCATTACTTTTCTTGCTTAATAATACCGGATGCTGATCACTTGAGTCACCGTTTAAAGCCTTTACTATATTCCAAGCGGAAGAAACCGAAGACATGAAATGAAGAATGGGGAACTATTATTAATCACATTATTATGCATACCATATTAACGGAAAATTTAAATTTGGAAAATCATTTTCAAATTAAACATTAAAAAAACAGTTTTAATTTTTATAATTTCTAATTGGGGCCTGCAATTCATAGCAACACCCCTGCACTTATGAACACAAGTACGTTGATCGTAAGAAAACACTGCAATTTATACTTGTGTATCAGTAGATTATAAGTGGTTGCCCAATTGCGAAGTTTCACATTCGAACACAAACTTCCAGTATTATTATTCTCGACGAGTGTTCTCCAGCATTATGTACAATACTCAAGCGGGTTGGGCAGAACCAATTCGTTGCAGCTCTTCGTTCCATCAAGGAGAGTTTGTTATTCCCTCGGGGTGTTTATTTTCGATTTCTCTCCAGCGAGATGCATGTAATCGCTTGAGGTGATTCCCGTAAAGTTCTGGATGTCGTGATGTTTGAGCAAGCAAGCGCGACTTCGCCCGCCCAACCTTAGCTGTTGTCTCTTCCTAATGAGGACCTGAGTGAGTTCGTGGATTGGCGTCCGAGTGTTTGGATTATAAAAGGAGTTTGGTGACTTGGCGAGAAATCTGACGAAGGCCTTTTCTGTCATTAGCATATGACTATGGCTTGATTCCATTAAGTGCTTTACTTAAGGTTCTTTGCAGAGTCCCCTCGGCCCCTAGCTGCAATCCCTTACGTTCCTTTTACTTTACCTCTGTTCATAATGTCTGCCTTCTTCCAGGTTTTCCTTCTGTCACACCTTTCAGACCTTTTTACAGTTGATTCCCCTTTTAGCGTTGAATGACCTCATAGGTGCCAGCGCTCGGCCTTTGGCCAAAATTCTATATTTTATTTTATTCTGTTATGGGCTTGAGAAGTTCGACTTTGAACCCGATATAAACATTTCATTAGTCATAATTTTGCACCAGTTTTTTTCTTTTTACATTTTATGATCAATTATTTATATAAATCCATCGATTCAGTCAATACTAATTCGATTTGCCCGTCTTCACTAATGAATTATCCTAGTTATATGAAATTGATGTAAGATCACAAAGATCTGAGGCATATACTCTTGCTATTATGCAGTAATCTCCATTTTAATCGTTTTCCTTAGAAAATGTTCATCAATCGAATTTTAGAAGTCGGCCTAGCACAATAATAAAAGTAATTTTTTTTAGAACACCCGGTACTCAATTGTGCTTATTGCTTTTTTGCGCTCCATTAGTAAACAGACAGAATAACCTATTATTCCAAGTGGTTTATTTTCCTCACAGATGCCAAAGAAAACCTTCGCTAAAGCCTGGTTCACACTATGCCAGTAATTTAGTCAAGTGGCGAGTAATTTAGCTACTAAACGTGTCTGAACACCAAACAGTTTAGTCAAGTAGTTTAGTAAGCATTTAGTGATTTAGTGTTTAGTCGATCCAAAATGTTCTATTTTTACGGTCAAGTAGTAGCTCCGCCACTTGTCATTCGTCCCACTAAACCCAGTGAGAACACGTGTTGAATTTAGTAATTTAGTGGAGTTCATGAGTTGTAGGTTGCCGCAGAAATGGCACTTCGATGGAATGAAGAGACAACACTAAAATTTATTTCAAAATATTTACAACATGAGAGCTTGTGGAATGTTAAATGTCCACAGTTTAAAAATAAACAAATCAAGCAAAGTGCCTACGCTGATTTGGATAAAACCAGGGATATACCTGGATTTGGAGAGGAGATAAAAGCGAAAATCAAGAACATCAGGTATTTTCCATTTTTATGCTTCCGTAATCATGTTAGAAATTTTTTTCCAGTTGTGATAAGGTTAAAATTGGTTAAAAACGGCTATATGTTTTGCTTTATTCATGTGATTACATTATTAATCTATATTTGTTTGTTTTCTTCTCAGATCAACCTACTCACTTGAATTGAGAAAAATCAAGGAATCCAAAAAATCTGGTGCCGGGACGGACTCGGTTTACACTCCATCGGTGAAATGGTTCACCATATTAGATGAATGCCTAGGGGAACATGAATGCAATAATAATGGAAAGTGAAAGCAATTTGGTAAATACATATATTTAATTGTGTCTGAATTATAGCATTTCCTTACAATTCTTAATGCATATTCTTGCCTGCCAAGAAACAGAGCCATCTTCCACAAAGTAATTGGCATGTCTTTCCCGAAGATCAGTTGACCGACCAGAAGAACGGTTGCTTAAACATGTTGGTAGTGGTTCCATTCCTTGAGGTGCTGGCACCTCTCTCCAATTACCGGGGATGACAGTTGCTTCATTAAGATTCTCTTTGTAATGTTGTTTGACTGAGCCAATTGTGTAAAGCGCAACATGCCTTGACGATGCTCACCACTTTCTTAGGACTGTAGGGCATTGGTTTCTCAAACACTCTGAATCTGGCGGCTAGTATACCAAAATGATTTTCAACTATTCTCCTAGCCCGCGACAAACTATAATTAAAAATCTTTTGCTTTAATGTTAATTTACTTCCTCGGAAAGGTTTTAACAGGTATTCTTTCAAGGGAAATGCATTGTCGCCAACTAGGAAATGACCTTCTGGTAGCATACCATTCTCTAAAGATTGATACAAACTACTATTACGAAAAACTCCTCCCCAGAAACTCGACCATTACAACCTATGTCTATATAACTGTAGCAATATTTATGATCTACAACTGCCATTAAGACAACACTGTTTGATTCTTTGTAATTGTAGTATAAACTTCCTGAGTCATGAGGTGCTTTTATAATGACATGCTTGCCATCTATTGCTCCACAGCATCCAGGAAAATTCCATTCTTTCTGAAAACCATATGCAATCATTTTCCAATCTGTTATACCAGGAACCTGAAAAAAGTAAAAATAAAGTTAAATTGTGGTTTCAATTTCAACTAATATATTATAGTGGTGAACGGTAGGTACTAATCCCATTAGTATGTCCACCACTTTACATTCCCTCCCTTTATATTATAATGGCTCCTAACTTAAATATATACCTATTAAAATACTTTTTTTTTGCAGATTAACAACGATGGCGTACATATTGCAGAAACTGAACACAATGACTCTATAGTGCAGGATAGTTTAGTACATGACCCAAAACCTACACCTGCTAGAAAAAAAAAAACGAAAGTGATGCAGCTATCTAGTATGGTATCCCAACTGAAAGACATATCTGAAGCTGCTATGACAGATGAAAACGAGTTCGAGGTTTTCGGGAGACACATTGGGCTTCAACTTAAATCTTTGCCAACACTATTGGCACTCGAAGCCCAGGAGCACATTCAACTCTACATAAATAGAGTTCGACGTCAGCATCTGCTAAGCGTAAATGAACCCCAAACAATTAGCAGACCAATCACACCACTTTCATCTGGTGATTCAATGGAAGGAAGACACTATACACCCCAGTCTACCATATCTGAAGTACATGTTGAACATAATACGTGTAGCCAGGAGTCTGCAATAATATCGGCAGACATAATTACTGAAGCCTTTATATGCTAATTATGATAACTAAGCATAAATGTAGCAAATGTTAATAATAAATGATTTTTGGCGACATATATGATTTATTTACTCTTACCTTGATGACTTTCTTTAATGATTCGTAGATACAATCGCAAACTATCAAAAATTCTGAAATAGTTGATTTCCCAAGTCGAAATAGATGTGTGAGTGTTCTTAAACTACATCCAGTAGCAAAAAGGTATAGAACTGCCTGTAATTTGGTTTTTTGCCGGAACTGCACTCCCTAAATGGGTATAATTTCGTTGAATTTGTGATTGCACTTTCATCAACAGAAAGTTAAAACATTCTTGACTCATTCTGAATGTTGAGTAGTATTCTCTAGGATCTTCTACTTCTAATTCCTTGAGAAGTGAATTAGTAGCTCCTAGTTGATTTCTTCTCTGAATCCATTTTCGTTCCCATAATCTTTTTCTTTTT
This sequence comes from Macrobrachium nipponense, assembly GCF_015104395.2. Taxonomy (NCBI): domain Eukaryota; kingdom Metazoa; phylum Arthropoda; class Malacostraca; order Decapoda; family Palaemonidae; genus Macrobrachium; species Macrobrachium nipponense. The sequence continues at coordinate 2,500,889 of NC_087201.1, forward strand.
GTTTTTGACACACTTATTTCTTCCTCCACTTCTCTAAAATAGCTATTGCAATATCTTTTATTAGCCTTTTAGCTTTGCTGCGTTGCCTGTTCTGTTCATCTTGCGATGCCTTACACACTAATGTACACTACTTGACTGGTTTGTGTGCGAACGAAATTGATCAGTTAGTAGGAAAGTAGTAACTAAAACTACTCGCCACTTGACTAAATTACTGGCATAGTGTGAACCAGGCTTAGAGCTTCCAACATCAGGAAGTCGCTCAGAAGGACTTCCATGTAACCGTAAATATTCGCTAGTTCGTTGGAAAGTGTAAAAGTGTCTAACTTCGGTTTCAAGTTGAGGCAATCAGTCATTTTTCTTAGGAGCTGGAGTCTCATTTTGAGTTGTAAGTGTACTTGTTGTTTTTTTACTGGTGGAAAAGATTTAAGCGACTTTTTCCAGTATATAAGGCTGCCGTACATTCTCCTTAAAGCAGTTTGTTCCAGGTATGATAATTAGCTGTTTTGATAGCTATAAGGTACGGAATCAACAGCTTTCACAGCCTTTTAGTTTCTTTGGTATGAAATCGTTAGCCTCCACAGCCGATGGACCACCTAGTTTTTTTATTACACGCTTTTATTTAGCTTGGTTTTGTGTCTGCTGTTTTGTTTGTCTTGGTCAAATCTTGTAACTCGATCATTTTTCGACCTATTCCCTTTGTCCGATGGACTTGAATTTTTGTATGGTCACTCAATCGCCAATTCTATTATCGCTTAATAAATTCCCCCTCGGTTAAACATATATGAAAATATATTAATTCCGAGGTAGAGTGAATTAGATATTAAAGACATTTGTAGTTCGATATATGTATATGAATCACGGTAATGTGATAGACTTATATATATATATATATATATATATATATATATATATATATATATATATATATCTATATACATATATATGATATATATATTTATATATAAGAAGTTGTGAAAAAATACGAAGAGTTTCATTCAAATCTCGAGATAGTTCACTGTAGGGTCACTAGAGGTGACTGCTAACCTACTGATCATATACACACACACACACACACACACACACATATATATATATATATATATATATATATATATATATATATATATATATATATATATATATATATATATATAATATATATATATATATATATATATATATGTATATATATATATATATATATATATATATATATATATATATATATATATATATATGTGTGTGTGTGTGTGTGTGTGTGTGTATGATCAGTAGGTTAGCAGTCACCTCTAGTGACCCTACAGTGAACTATCTCGAGATTTGAATGAAACTCTTCGTATTTTTTCACAACTTCTTTGACTTGATAAATGTTTCAAATCTTCTTTGGCTTGATAGGATATCAATATCGTTAGGTACAATCATTAGTAAGTTACAGTTTGCGTCAAAGCTAAAATGTATGAAATGAAAAAAAAATACGAATATTTAAAAATATTTTTATTGAAATGCACTAAAAAGTGAAAAATTAATTTGTTGAGACACGCCATGATTTTCTTACAATTAATTAATCAAGTCTACGAAACTAAAAGCATGGACGCCAACATGGCAGGTGATGCTTCAAGAGATAATATATATATATATATATATATCTATATATATATATATATATATATATATATATATATATATATATACAAATTTATTTATTTTTTTTGTAGGGACATTTCTTTCCTCCATGTTTGGCAACCACGATTTTATTTTTGTAGACATGATTGATTGGTGTCTCAAAAAAATTATTTTCCACCGTTTAGTGCATTGTAATAAAAGCGAGTTTAAAAAACGGTTATTTTTTTTATTCAATGTTCAAGGCCCAAAAGACACAGTGCATTTGAAAAGAACAGTCCCAAGACGTTTCTTTTTTTAATGAGTCAACTTTGGTCCCTCGGAGTTACACAGAATGCTGCCGGCCATTATTGCCAGCACTTTTCAACATGTATAGATAGATACACGAATTGCATCAACATTAGTTAGACACATTCACTAACATATTTGCTTGATGATCTGAATTTAATATCATAAAATACTCAGATTAAATTTTCATTTCAGAGATAATTATGTCAATTATATAGATTGCTTAAGAATATTTTCCCCATTCTGATGTTTTAATGCACAGACGTTTGTTCCTAGTGGCTGTGGATAATGGTTTTCCGTCTGTCTTTACAAAATCGAAATTCCAGTGAACGGTGTATGTATATTAAAATGCTACGATGCATTTATTAGTCACCGTGAAAACCAAGAGCGTAATGCCGTCAGTGCATCTCACTCGGCTCACAGTAAGCATTACGTTAAGGTTCTTGGCAGCGTCCTTCGGCCTCTTTGCTGCAACACCTTTCATTCCTTTTACTGTTCTCTTTCTTCCATCTTGCTATCCACTCCCTCTCCTGTTGCACCTTTCAAACCTGCCTGCTCTCAATTTCCGTTTCAGCTCTGAGTGACCTTATAGGTCCCAGCGCTAGGCCCTCGGCCTAAATTCCGTATTCCATTCCATTCCAAGGAGGCCAATAAAAGGGGATCATAGTCTTCTTTGTGCAGAGAAGGATCAACAGACCCCAGAACTTGCCATTAGTTCCCATGCAATTCAGTATTATAGGCTTCCTACTTCTGGGAATATACAGATGTTACCTCTTCAGGCTGCTCGATTTAATAGCTTCCCTCCAGTTCCAATCCATCTTTAGAATATTTTTCGTTGCTTATGACGATCGGCATTGTTTCAGGAAGTGAAATATTTTTTCTTGTCATTCCATCACTTTTATCAACATACTTTGGATTTGGTTTAATACGACCGACTACGGTTCCTTCTCACTTCCGTTGACACAGAGATAATTCATGGATTACATAAATCATAATATAATTCCTTACTCACTTTAGTTTTGCATATGTCTTCATTCCATTTTTACTTTATTTTATTTTATTATTATTATTATTATTATTATTATTATTATTATTATTATTATTGATTATTGATTATTATTCTTATTATTATTATTATTATTTTTGATTACACGAGTAGCGAGTAAGTACAATGTGGTGTACATGGATATGCATATTTATGACCCGAAGTCTTTTTTTTTTTTTTCAACAATGGTTCTTTTGTTGAAATATAAGTAGTTTACATCGTTCAGAATTTGACCAAGTACTATGAGATTCAGGGGCCTCTGTAACACGGTTTTTTCGCAATAACTTTTTATCTATGCATTTCATAAACTAAAAAGCTTTTTCAGAATACAGATTATATCTACACATAAATTTTGACTTTATTCTGCATTACGTAGGTTGAATAAATTTGGTAGTACTTATAATGTAAAAGTGACTTTTTTTGAAGACGGGGCCAACTTACTCAGAGAAAAGGTTTCGAACGCACTCGTTACGTAACTTATGACAGCATTTCTTCCCTCTTTCTCGATGGATGATTGGCTATACGTAACGAAGGCTATACCTCTGGCAAAACAATGTCATACAAATTTAAATACAAGCAAAGCAGCACACCTTTATGAACTCTGAAACCTCTCCACTGATAATTGTCATAATGAACAAACCAACAAAATATGTTAATAAATGCAAAAACACTTCGATTATTACTCTAACTCCCAAAATAAGTGTCCTAAGAAATTACAGTCTACTTTATAGGTCACAATCAGATTGACAAGATGTAAGGAATAGTTGATAATTTTCAAAAGCATAGTAGACAAGCTTGACTTGATAACTGCTATATCCAATGTCAAGCAATTTTTATTGATTGGCTATCTACCTATTTACTGGAAAAAAATAGCCGGTACCGTATTTTGGCTTTAAACCTTCACCAATAATTATCGTCAGAATGATGACTTCGTGAGGCTCCACCCACTTTTCGCCTCGTTATAATTCAGGATAACACTGAAGGCTATCATGAGCATTGTTGGATTAAAAAATTTAACTTCTGGCTATAAAAACTCATTTCTCGAGTAGTTTTAAGAAGTGCTAAATGATCCTCAAGGATCCCAGCAGTTGGCCCAAACGTTTATTTGATATATATTCTGATATTACTACTGTTGTGGCACTACTGCTACGTATTACTACGTTAGCACAGATACCCCACCCACATCTATGTATCGTTCCGCGATTCATAAAATCTTTGGGTTTCAGAGCCGATGGAACAAGGTGAATGAGTTTCTGTCTGGTGAATGGGCGGGTCAACATTTCGTCAAAAGATGTTTACCTTGCTTACGTAATGAATGTTTTTCGACTCTTGGCTCGTAATCATTGGCCATGGTGTCAGCTAGAAATTTTTACTCAATAAAAATTAAAACTATCGGGTTAGGTTTTTGAGACAATGCTGACAAAATTTGTGTGTGGTTGTAAAATATACATATGTGAACTTTCAGCTACATCCGATTCTTTGATAAGGAGCAAAGTCCAAAAAACCGGGTTACAGAGGCCCTTAATCTCATATAGGCTACAGTATTTACGTGTTAACAAGTTCACTTTTGGGAGTTGGAAAGTTTTAAAACTTGTTGTCGAAACTATACTGTGTTGTAATAACTTCATCATCCTGTGGAAAGTAGACTGTCTGTAATTATATCATCATCCTTTTACCAGGGAATCAAAAATTTTAAAAAAATATTTCATTTGTTATCATCGCAAAACTTTTTCTTCCTGTTTCAACGTTTTGAAACAGATGCGATAAAAAATGTTGCCAGGTTATTAGAAAATCACTGTATGACAATAAACAGACATTTCTTAGCTTTACGACATCTTGAATCGCTTTTTCCTCTGTGACGAAAACTTGTTCAAGGATCAAGCTTAATTTTTTTCAGAACCCATTTCATTACCTTTCTTTAACTGATATATGTTTCATAGGTCTCGAAAGATCGTGAGCTTTTAAATGAGGATTTTATAATTAGCGGAAGTATTTGTGACAAATCTAGGGTACTTGTTTATTATTATTATTATTATTATTATTATTATTATTATTATCTCAAGACATGTCGAAATGCCTCGTTCTTAACCTGGTCAATTGTATTCCTAGCGAGAGTAACTTGGACTATTATCATTTCATTCTGCCGTCCTCTATGTTTGCATATACGATGTTGACTTTCAAGGGACCCGAATTTGCAGATCCACATCACTATGAAATATGTAGTTTGCGTCTAGATATTCGTGTTGGCCTTTGGACGCATCGCGTACTTCTCTGGTTCTGTTCGTGTAGCCCGAGAGTGAAAGTTTTCATTTATGTTAGTTGCTTACCCGTTTCACCTGCATATTTCCATAATATTCGAGTTCTGACTTGTATATTATGGATATATTAATACAATAGTTGCCCATACACCTAGCTTTAAAGTCTATGCACATTAACCAAGAAGTCCAGTGGTGTAACTTTCTTGGCACCTTTTTGTGGGGAAGAAATAATAAAAACATATTAATATATGAAATTGAGTAATGATTGAAGATTTCCGTTCATATCATAATTGTGTAAATCACATTGGCATTGTTAGACAGGGCTCTAGAAAAATATTTTTATTTTATAAAACTTGACTTTATAATAAATTCGTGGACTTTTCGTACATCACTGTAATTGCACGGCACCCACAGGTTAATATTATATCAGCAGTAATTTTATTGAAATAAAAGAAACTTAAATGAAAATATTGTTAACTATTTGAAATATCGTAATATTATAACAAAATGTTTATATAGTATTGTAGCATGATCGTAACTATTCTGTTAGGTATAAGTTACTTATCTAAACCAGCACTGGTTCTTCTTGCTCTTAGACAATGTACTTTTTGAATGTGGGTATACCATCTCAAGTCAGAAGGAGAGGAGAAATGTAAATTAAATTATAGGTTTTATATATATATATGTGTAATATATAGTATATATATATATATATATATATATATATATATATATATATATATATATATATACACACAAATACACACACACACATATATATGTATATATATATATATATATATATATATATATATATATATATATATATATATATATATATATATATATATATATATATATATATATATATATATATATATATAGAAGAGCTGACAAACCCGGCACTGCCCAGGAAAACTCTGAATGACAATCGTGTATTAATTGAAAAGTGATTTAGTGACCATAACTCAATCCTTGTAATATATGATTTATGTGACCAAGAATAAAGTGAGACGATAGAGTTTGGATGCAAATGTGTTAGAGTAAATTTTATAGATCCTACATTTACGTTGTCTAGCCGGCATATTCCCAAACTGTAACCTAGTGCTAGGACCTTCCCTGGATAAAACCGGATGACATATCTTAAGAATCATCCTGAAAATAAACTCTTTATATTTCCCACAACCAAATTACTTAGAAACTTCTGTTTTTTTAAGTAACGCAACCTAATCTAACCTAAAAATTTAAAACAACGGGGCTCGTGCAATACTCGTATACATCTCGGGAATTTGCAACCAGCCTCATGGTAATAAACTCCGTTCAATGATATAAACACACACACACACACCCACACATACACACACACACTACACACACACACACACACACACACACATATATATATATATATATATATATATATCACACATACATATTATATATTATATATATGTATATATATATATATATATATATATATATATATGTGTGTGTGTGTGTGTGTGTGTGTGTGTGTGTGTGTGTGTGTGTGTGTATGCTAAAGCCTGTTTGAGGAGCTTGTATACCAGATTTTCTCTACAATTGTCTCTTGAATATCACATTAAAAGATATATATGTCACTCACAGATCTATTGTGTGTCGCGTAACAGTTTTCACAAATACACTTCAAGTAGAGATACAATATAGACCGTCTGCTATATTTGGCATGAAAGTCTTAATCCTTTTCCATATTACGAATTATTCAAAGTTTGGAAGCACAATTTATCTTCAACCGTCTCATTTTATGTTAAACATCAGAGTAAGCTGCAAAATATGTCAGTTATAATTCTCCTCTTTTTCCAGTAAATATATATAAAAGAACGACTTAAATCCCAGGCTTCAGGTGAACGTGGCCTGAAACCTGAAATAAAATTAGAGTTCGCTGTACAATGTCAGTGAGATAATTCAGGTAAGTTTTATTGGCGTAGTTTTCAAATAGGTACAGTCAGTTTACCAGGTGGTAGAAGCTCTATTGGAGCATACGCCTGCAATCTAATTTTTACACGAGGTATTTAATACAATGGGAATGTTATAGGCTTCTAATTATTTTTTTTTTCTCATATAACACAAGGATCATAATTTCCTGTTAAGTTTTCGAGCGCGTTTATGAAAAGTCCATAATCTCCAAAGATCAGTTTCATACCTGTTGCAATTAAGGATTCTTTTTTCCGAAGTATAAAATTTCGGTCTGAATTAGCACATTGTGAGCAGGGGATATCATTAGCGTTAAAAAATTCGTTGTCGTTAATCTTTACCTAATCTTTTTCTTTGCTAATTAATCTCTCTCTTTGTTAAATTCATGGTGGTTTTCTTTCATTTTTTTTTCTGAACTGACTTAACGGGGACGAATGCATTGAATAAAGAAAAATCCCGAATGCCAATTCATTGACTGGCAAGGCTAATCGAATCATTACTTGGTTATTATCTATAATTATTCTTGTAAACGTTAATAGTTCATTTTAACGTTCAGTGAGAAAGTGAACTTGAAAGGTTGTTAACGCCTATTATACAGTCTTTGTTGACCCTAGAACATCATAATTGTTACGACGATGATGGAGAATAGCCAACACTGAGGGCTACTCGAATAAGTCCACGCTGATCTGAGGTCAGTCTAAGGTGACCAATTAAGAATGAAAGAGAGACTGACATAAATAAAAAACGGTAGAATATTAGAAAGAAATGTCTTTAATTAATAGCTTAATCTGTTTCCACTTACCGATTGTTAATTCTTTTTCTTTCCAATATGTGAGATCTCTACTTTGTGTATTTCCTTTTACCTTCTCTTAGTTTTCAATGAGCATTAATGATCACCATATTTTTTGGAAGCTTGAACTTCAAGCCAATGGCCCACTGTGAACTACTTCGATATGAATAGGGTTAATTTTCTAAATATAATAGAAATAATTAATAATAATCACTTGCTTTCTCTTCCTTCATCAAATAAACCACCTTGCATGCTAATGCAAACAAAGGGCAATACGTTTTATAACATTTATGCCTTGGGAGCAATAAATTTCACAAAGAATATAAGAGCTGGAGCAAAGACGCGATGCACCGCACTCCCTCCCAACGCACGAATAACTTGGATGAGAAAGCTTTCCATAAGTCGACTAAATCGAGAGCAACTTAACAATGACGAAATTCTTACATTTTTTTCGTTTTCCGAGTTGGTAGAAAAGGTGGAATCACCAGATTCTCGCATCATGTACCGAAAGGCAAGAGAAGTAAAAACGCGATTCCGTTGCATTCCAAGATGCAGGTCGACTAATAGAGAAGGTTGTGTTGCGATGTCTTGGAGTGGGACCCTAACTGAGGACATTTTTTGTCTTTCAAATGGAATTTACAGTAGGATCTGTACAGGCGATGGTCCTGTTATGACATGTTAAATCTGATATTTGTGTGGAGAGAGAGAGAGAGAGAGAGAGAGAGAGAGAGAAGAGAGCACTTACAATTGGTTATTCCTTGTCGTCTGAGAATTTTTATGACGTCTGTTTCTTGAGCTTCATTGGGTTCAAAAAGCCACTTAACGAAAAAGGATGGAGTACTTTGGAGAGATAGAGTTGAGTCCTCTTAGTCAACAAAAGTATCAACACTGATTTAATAATTTTCTGGTCAAGGATGCATATTCCCGATCTGTAACCGAGTAGCTGGATCTTCCCTGAAAAAAGCGGGACGCCGTATCTTAAAAACTAACCGCAGAATCTTCTTGAAAATAATCTTATTACGCTTCTTACACCCAAAATATAGTAATTGCCTTGATTATTTTCTCGGGGAGTAAGCCTACAAACCACTTTTTCGTTGTTGCTCTTTTTGTTCATGCTGTTGTTGTTCTTGCGGGGTGGTAGGAAAACCCTATGGGAAAGCTTAAAAATGCCTGAAAAGGGTGTTTCACGTTGAGTTAAAGGTACAGGAATTTTAGGATAAGCTATGTATGATATATTTATTAGAATGTACTGGTAAAAAGTAAATAATGGGCATGTTTAACAGTGCAGGAAAATTATTTCTTATAAAATATAACATGTTTTTTTTTTTTAAATATTCATTGTTTAAACAACAGGCTATTTAGCCATAGATTTTAGCACGTTTTATTGATGTACTGAATTTAGAGGCCATCTTTCTGTTCAATCATTTTGTTTTTCCACTTATAACTAAGAATATAAGTATGACCGTATTTAATATTTGTCCCGTTTTTTATTTTATCCTTATTGTTAGTATGAATAGTACTGATAATGAGTATTAATTATGAAGACCACATCACGTTAAGTTAGGAATATAACGTTTGCAGCTTACGCGTCAGGGGAAAATCTTGTACCCGTCGCGAGTGAGCTGGAGGTCGGATCACTCCTTCTTTGGGTATCATTTCTCCATCCTTATCAGCGCTTGAGACGAACATAATCTGAAGTGAATCCATAATGGAATATTTGTTAAACTGTGTTAAAATGAATAATAGAACCTTAATCAACAAAGACTTGAGTCAGTTCTCCCCTCACAGGCCAAGGCTTTTCCCTTTTTGAATGGAGGTAATTAGCGCCGTCTCTCGCACCGGCTAATGACCTCCATTGTGTCTTTGTATTCTTTACTCGTGTCAACGCATCCTATAATTATTATTCTTCGCGCTCAAGAACTCCAAAAAATGCAAGGTTCATCGTTGTACCAAATTTGCAACAAGATACATAACGGGATTTCAGTATATTCCCAACTGTAGCTCTCGAACCAGCTGGGGCAGCCGTTGTTTGAGCAAGGGCCGTTTGTTGTTCCCTACGACTGTTTATTTTGGGGCCATTTTTTTTATGTAACGAGAGGTATTGCAAAGGTTAATTGATTGTCATGATATGATATATCTTGCGCCTGTTAACACATGCGTTTACGGGTTGTTCATTCCCATCTGGTCATTTAGCTATACCAAGGTCATGAACTCCAATGTAAATATTTGGGAGCCAAAACAAGTCAATGCATAGGAAATGGCATGAATTAATTCATATTATCAGCAATTTAAAACTACGATGATCATTACATCCGGATTTCCATTTCGAAGGTATTTAACAAAACTGTAGCTGCTCTCTAATTAATAGTACATTTTTTAAAAATATTTTGTGACAGTAACAGAAAATATAGTTGGTCATAAGGCCAAAAATAATATAAAAAAATAAATAAATAAACGCTCAAGCACACTGGTACTTTTACTGTTTTTCAAGGTGCAAAATGTTGATAAAATGATTTTATAGATAAAAATGTTGTTTTCCTAATAAAATACAACGTATACTTTTATTAAGGATAGCCTGGCAGAGTAATCAGGTTTTTCTTTCATAATTGAAGTCATAAATCATTTGGTTTTTTTATGGTTTCATTTACACTCTCATGCAAACACACACACACACGAAAGAATACGTACTTAGTTCTTTTATCTTTTATTGTAAATATAACAATCTGTATATACAATATTATATATAATCAGTCAATAGTATACACAAAAGAATTTTAATGACATTTAAATACAACAATGATGTACAAAATCATTACCACAAATGCTAACACAAGGTGCACAAAAAGTAGCAATATGTACACAAACCACAAAGGTTGTTTACATCGTAACTCTTGTTACTCAGTCGCCAAAGAATACAAAAATATTGTGGCTCCAATCTAGAATGAAACAAACATTCTCATCCTCTCTTTTTAAACGTTGCCATTTTAACCTTCAATTCATTATAAAGCACATTAAAACACCATATTAGCTGTATTGTTACTTACAAATTTACTCTGGCTATTTGAAAACAGTAATTAACGTAGTACTCTTTTCTGAAAATTGTATCTATTCTTAATTCAGACAGTTGGTATGAACAGAGCTCGACTTTGATCTTCCAGCGCTAGTGAACTAAGTTATCATAGATTTTGAAGTCTATATTAACTAAGGTAAAAAAAAACCATCAGCACTAAGGCTTAAACGGGTTTTGAATAGGTACTCGTGAGATTTTTTTTTTAAAAACGGAAAGTGTCTTTATATCTGGTGATAATTTGAGAAGATGTTATTATATATATATATATATATATATACTATATATATATATATATATATATATATATGATCTATAGATATATATAGATATATATATCTATATATATATATATATATATATATATATATATCTATATATATATATATATATATATATATTATATATATATATATATGTGTGTGTGTGTGTGTGTGTGTGTGTGTGTGTGTGTGTGTGTGTGTGTGTGTGTGTGTGTGTGTATGTGTGTGTGCATATAATAAAAGTAGGTCATAAAGACACCAAAATATAGAAAAAAGTACTATATTCAGATATAGCTGTCTCTCTCTGAAATATAGTACCTTCTTTCTATATTTTGATGTGTTTATGGGCTCCTCTTATTAGATGGAATTATGTTGTAAAACAATATTTCTATCAACTCATATATTATATATATATATATATATATATATATATATATATATATATAAGTATATATATATATATATATATATATATATATATATATATATATATATATATATATATATTGCAAGTTCACCACAAGGAGGAGAAAATGAAAAACTAAGTACAAAGTACTTTCGTGTAATTACTACACATGTTCAAGGTACAATGAACAATAAAAGTTTTTTTTTACATAAGAGCAGTTTACATAAGAAAGATGAATATCAAATAAAACACCGTTAGAATAAGTAAGAGCCAAAATAATCTAACAAGCCCATTCTCACTACAAACAAGCTAAATCTCCAGCACCTCAAAGCCTAACTAGATTGGTAGTTAACAACAGATGACCAAACTGATCCTTTAATTACAGTGTACGTAATCATCACACTTTCAAAGTGAAAAATTAGATAACAATTGTCGAGAAAAAAATATACAAACAAACGACTTCTCAAGGTCAAAAAAGCAAATAACCAAACACAAGATTATCAAGTTCATAGTTGCCCGAAAAAGAAAATGTTATGTATGATGTTGACCGGTTTGCCATTCTTGCATACAACAGCGCTATATGTTGGTATTGAAGAGAAGCTGCAGAAACTGATAAGGTAATTCAAGTTTATTCGTCAGAAAAAAAAAAAAAAACTGCGAGAAAGTTACTGAAAGGAAAGTAATGATGGTTAAATAGTAGCCAGGAATTTATATATATATATATATATATATTGTATATATATATATATATATATATATTATATATATATATATATATATATATATATATATATATATTATATATATTATATATATATATATATATATTAAATTATATATATGGATTAGGAAAGAAAAAAGCTGATGCATGCAAGCATTTTAGAGTAAATGTAAATAGGGTGAATAACAGTAGGAAGGTGTGACCCAATCTCCAGGCTACTCGGGGCGCGTGCTAAATTCTACAGTCAAATAGCACATTGGTTTCGCCAACGAAAATTTAAATAAATAAGCCAAATTTCATTAGAAATAAGAGCTTGGAGAGAAACATTCTCTATTGCTTACGAGTTTTTTTATTACCAGTTTTAGTCCTGGATTTCATTTTTTTTTATATATATTTATGTAGAGTTGTGACGCGGAACGGAAATGCTGAGTTAACAGTATTATTTACGCAGGCGAAAACTGTAGGGATGCATAAAAAATATGATAAACAGTTAACGCGGACAAAAAAGAAGGCTTAGAACACAGATTTTTGGAAAAGAATTCATAATTCAGAATTCCTGTAGTAAAGGAAAAAGGGGGAGACCGAGTAGACGATATGAAACCCCCCAGCCACACCCCCACACTCCCCCGCCCCAGTCCCCCACCCCAAATGTAAGAGAATGCTCGCATGATACAGCGTTTATTGCAGTGGAAGTGAGAGACTGGACGTGCTGTTGGTGATATATCTTGTGTATTAGTATATGTACGTAGTTCCTGTAGCTATATGCGTGTGTGTGTGTAGTGTGTGACTGTCAATACTGAATTATCGTCTCTCTGCCTGAAATTTATTTAAATTATTTTTCACCTCATTAGGAAAAGCATTTTACATATGATGGATCAAATAAGAGATGACTGTTTTTCACTACTTCGGTTTTGATTATTATTCTCTTTTCTTTTAATTTGTAAGTTTTTTGTACGTTGATTCTCCAAATGTCAATAGAAGTAAACAAATAATGAACCCCCACTGTGGACAGGGATTCAGTGTTTCTTGATGCAGTAAAACTTTTTATTACGATGTATCTTAGATAAATTTAATGCTTATGACATCATTCAGCAAGGAATGTAAAATATCTTTCATTAAGGAAGCAACCCCCCCCCCCCACCCCCCAACAAACTCCAGACGGCCCCCCTCAAAAAGAATGAAAAGCAAATCATCAATTTCCAGGTGAACTGATGGCTAAGGTGAGCAAACTCCGAACTTTCAAACTCACGTAGTTTGCGGATAATTGAATCAACTATTCCGCACCATCATCATATTCGGAATTAAATAGGGAAACTTCAGAGCAGTCTGAAATAGCCTACATATTCAACACATATTCGCAAAGACTCGAAAATCCACTGGAAATTCTGAATTAATATTCGTTTTTTAATAATCCGCTTAGTTTTCCATCTTTTTGTTATTGAATTAGATTATGTGCCAGAAGACTGTTTAAACTGTTTAAAAAGTTCTTGTTGAAATTATGAAATAAAGCATCGTCATCAGGAAAAAGCTTATTTAAAATAATCTGAATGGTTTCCCCCACAGGGACGTTGGTGAACAAGGATTCAACGTCCAGGCTTACCATGAATAAGTCGGAGTCCTGTTTGATAATTTCATCCTTGAAGTCGGCAGAACACGTTAAGGTGTAAGGGCCCTTAGTTAATAGTTCCAGAATAGGTACTAGGAATGATGACGATGCTTTATTTCATAATTTCAGCAAGAATCTTTTAAACAGTTTTTTAGATCTGGCCGTGCTGGACACAGCCTTCATTTTCAATGGAGTTCTGTACAAACAGGTGGAGGGAATGGCCATGGGAAGTCCTTTGGACCTACGTTCGCCAACATTTTTATGAACTCTCTGGAAGTAGCACATAATGGACACCTGCCCCCCCTTATCCTTCCTCCCTTTATTTTATAAATGTTATGTTGATGACACGTTTGTCCTATTTAAACAAGATTTTAATGCAGATTCTTTCTTGGACTTCGTCAACACCCAACACCCTAGCATAAAATTTACGCTGGAAAAAGAATCTAACAGTAAACTCCCATTTTTGGACGTTCTTGTTTCCAAGAACTCTGTAGGATTCCACACAGGTATATATCGTAAAGGTACGTTTACGGGTTTAGGTATGAATTTTTAAAGCTCGTGTTATTTCAATTAAACGCTGTTTCTACCCTCCTCCACAGGGCTTTTACTCTGTCATCTAATTGGCTGACCTTTCATGAAGAAATAGCAACTCTTTTCAAACTATTTCAGGAACAACTGTTTTCCATCAAAAACTATTCTTCAGGACAGTAAATAGTATGTTGAATGAGAAGATGACGCCCCCTCCTCCTATATCACACTGTCCCTAAAATGAATTTGTACGCGGCGTTCCCCTACTACAAGATGACACTTTCAGGAAGAAATTTCTAACCATCATTCAAAAAGAATTACTGGCCCTCAACCTGAAACTCATTCCGAAGAATCCCCGAACAGTTGGCTCTCTCTTCAAGTTCAAAGACAAGCTCAGTCATTTGTTTACATCCAACGTTATATATAAGTAGTACAAGTGCCCCAGATGTAGTCAGGGGATCTATGTCGGATGTACAAAGAGGCTGTTGCGAGTGCGCATTGATGCTCACAGAGGGGTCAGCTTCAGAACTGGGGGCAGATTGTCTAGCCCTGAAACAATCTAATATTAAAAGCCATTCAAAAATATGTAAAAACCTATATAGACAATAAAGACTTTTCAATAATAGGACAGGTACAAAAAGAAAACGAGTTAACAATACTGGAATCCATTATTATCAAATTGGACCGTACCACCGTTAAACTCCCAAACGTCATCCACACAATTGTTTATTGCCTGATGGTCTTGTTTGAGTGATTTCTCTGTCTGCATGTTTGTTATTGTTTCTCTCTCTCTCTCTCTCTCTCTCTCTCTCTCTCTCTCTCTCTCTCTTTCGTTGTAACTCTATACGAAGTACAGTAGTACGTTTTTTCAACTTCCTTCTGGGTAGGTTGTCACCAGCCATTTGCTTGTTCTTTAAGTAAATGTTTTATCAATTATATTCTGAATGTTTTAATTTAATTATAATGTGTAATTCGGATTTTATTAGTTTATTGATTGCCATATATATATATATATATATATATATATTATATATAATATATAATATATATATATATATATATATATATATATATATATGTGTGTGTGTGTGTGTGTGTGTGTGTATGAAAGTTATTACTGGCTATTTCTTTGATGCGCGTCAGGAGTAGTACCTGAAGTGATTGATACTCAGAATGCCATTGATTGTAAATGCAAAGGGAAAGAACATCGATTGAAAGCTATGAAAATGGCAGTAAATTACACGTACCGACCTCTAATGCTCTTAAATAACCCTTAAGTGCTTTAAAAAAATTCATGATATTTCGAAGTATTTATTGGAACATTTTAGCACGGGGCACGTGCTAAAATGTTGGGTCAAATAGAGCGTTGTTTCACCAACGAAAATTAAAATAGAAACGCTATATTAGTAATAAATTTCTCTATATCCTAGCCTGATATTCCTTTACTCTCCGGGTAAGCGAAAATTGATAAAGACGGCTTTAAAATTATTCTATATTCCCATTCTGCAATTGTAAAAAATTAAAGTTTTAAAATAAGAGTAATGGTAATAGTGTAAAAGGCAAAGATCTTTTGTTGAAAGGTTTTCATGAAAAGCGCTTGCCACTTTCACACAGTGATATTTTTCCCAAAAGAAATGAAAATCAGCACGTCGAACCTCGACGTTGAACACATTGTTCTTATTAGTACGTACCCAGCCATTACTCTGTTATGAATAATAGAAAATGGGCATTATCGCTCGTTACTTTTAAGACTTTTTCATTTCAGAAACGTCAGATTCCAGGAAAGCTAGTAAAATAAATATTTGAAAAACACTGATGAACATTTTTAATGCGCTTGGCAAGTCCCAAGTCTCGTTCCATTTGAATGATGTTCTCGATTCGATCTGAAATATTACTTATTGATCTCACGTCCAGGTATCTAAGTAAAATTTTAAGTGGGAAAGCATTTTGAAATGCATATGTTTATTGTGCTTCGGGGACTTATTGCAGTTGCCATTATATGATCTTCTGCTTATGCATATTGATTATTACATTAGGGGGGTCGGTTAACAGTGTACTTAATGTTGCAGATGAGATACTCAAGGGAGTCAGTTCAGATTGGCCAGCTTCATCATGCAGATGCTAAAGTGCTTATTTATACACAACTAAACATAACAGCGTTGATTTTACTTTATTAAAGTTATTATCATTCCTAAAGATTACAACACATATATACAATGTCTCTGATTAAGATATTGCTGCCTGTTTATCGATAGTTGCCTACAATTAAATATTACCTCTCTCTACAGTCACTGAAATTAGTGGTAGGACTAACAGCTAAACATCATATTTATTCATTCCCTCTTTCTGTTGGAATTGAACGAGCACAAGAACATTAACATCCAAAGGCTGTGACATTTAAATATTGATATATTTATGAGTACATTTACACTCAAAATTATTGTCACACAGTACAATCTTGAGCTCACAGTTAGATGCAAGTTCCAGGGTCTGATAGATCTTATGTGACTGATGTAACCTGTGAATGAAAATACAGTTACAGTGGCAACAGTTGACTTCAGTCACTCTCCCATTACCAAATCTAAACGTTTGGCTAACTCTTGATTTGTGTGAGTTCCCTAATTGTTAATGTTAACATGACTTAACTTACGGTGAAATGAAAATCAAAAAGACTACTATAATTTATAATTTGATAGTCGTTAAAACAGCTCGATTTCACATAAAGACAAGTTTTCATTTACATCTCGAAAAAACAATTGTTCAAAAGCAGTTTTTTGAAAAGTAATTGTTCGATTCTACAGTTGTTCGAATTAACAGTTGTTCGAAGAAGATAGCTATGAGCAGTTGTTCGAAAATATTTATTTTATAAACACTCATTTCTTTAATGAACATATAAATTATTCATGTATTTATTCCTTACATATTGCATTTGTTTATTTCCTCCAACATGCAATTGTATTTTATATATTTCTTATTTTCTTCTATCTATAGGTCTATCTATTCGAAAAGCTACTGTTCGAAAATATTTTGTTTTTGTTATGAGAATAAAAAAATAGTATCAAAGGTTATATAAAAAAGGAAACAATAAAATGGACATGATTTTATTTCTGAGTATTACAAGATAAAAATAAGTTCTAATGAAAAAAACAAAATATCTGCAAGTTTACAAAATAAAATTATATAAAATGGCACGTAAACATCGTCACATTCTGATACTCGAAGAATTATCAGTAAGCGACGTCAAGCGTTCTGCAGACTTCCGATATTTCTTTGATATTAATTTCAGTCAGGGCTTGTTCTCTTCTTAGTGCTGCTGAGAATTTCCAGATAGTAGGATGACAACCAGAGACTTGATGAAGAAATGCGCGGTGCCATCCCTCAATTACGTTGTTTGTCTTGGGCAAATCTTGCACCTTTCAAAATAGGACCACATCTCAATTTTAAACTTAGGGGGGCGACGCGTATTCCTACGACCAGGCCGCCCATTCTAGGTATCTTCAAAGTAGTCGACTATAGGTAAAGCTTCCGCGAAATATATATTTTCATTCATTAATTCATTGAAAATTTCAACGAACGCAAGGGCTAAAAGCATACAAATATTGAACGAAAACTCAGCATCAATGTCATACCTTCTTTGAGGCCACATTCATACATTTTTATTTATACACACCGACACAAATGAAAAAAGCACCCATAATAATTACTAGATGGCAATTCTTCCATAATTGCCTTTACTATAGCGGGGCTCAAAACCTATGTTTACAGAGTCAACATCTAAATTCGGTGCTTTGTTTTAACAGAAATTTGGTGCATGTTTCTTCTCTCTTATTCGGTAATAAGGCATAAATCAAAGGTTTTACATAGCCGTTTTTCGTGCCATGAATTGTGTAAAGTTTCTTAAAAATAACTGGCACAGTTTTGAAGGTACCATCCATAAAATAATACTTGCATGAAGCAAGCACGCTGAGATTTTTCTGGGTTGAAAATAAGAGCATTCTGTCTTCTGCTTCTCCGGAGTCAAATAGCAAGAAAAATTCGCCTTTGTTTGTTCTCTTATCTTCTTCTGATAATATTAATTCGTTACGATGATTAACAGTTAATCCACAATGCTCTTCCTGCCTCACTCGACGGATTGTTCTATTTATGCTGCAGGTTTGCAATAGAGCGCTGCAACACAACTTAATTCTGAAAATGCGTTAGGCATGATATCGTAAGGAGAATCTCGTGATGTTTTTGCGTCGTGCCATCAATTGTTATAGCGGGTCCTTTGCACTTTTCCGCAAAATGGCATTTCCAGTAGATCTTTGACTTTACTTGCTTGTCCTTCACATATATGAATCCGTCCATTAATAGGATGTCTCTTCCTTTCTCGCTTTGAATAAATTCACCCATGTCTTCTTGCAAAGGGTGTATCCTCTAAACTAAAAAAGAAATTATATTCATTTTTCCTAGAATACAAGATTTGAGAATCAACAAAGTATTCACTAATAATTAGAGTACTATCGAACAACTGTTTTCGAAGAATTGCTCGTAAAATGTTTGTTCGAACAATTAATAAATCGAACAATTGGTTTTCGAACAACTGTTTTCGAATAATTGTTTTCGAATAATAGTCCGGATACTCATAAATGTACGTTTATATACTTAAAGAATTGTCTAATAATTTGTATATAAATGTTTGCAATTATATATATATATATATATATATATATATATATATATATATATATATATATATACATATAATATATATTAATTCTGATTTGCTCGTCCCTCCTAAAAAACGTAGTTAGCACTGAAAAATTTGGCCTTGAATGGAGGACGAGAGATCAGAACAAAAAGGAAAAACTACTAAGGCATAAGGCCCATATTACTGAGGAAGAAGGAATTTACATAAAAGCTGGACTTTAGTCTTAAATGCACTGCATCTACATTAATTTACAGAGGTCCAGGAGACTAATAAGGGGGTCGATTGGTCAATCCACAGGAAACACGAGGCTGGGGCAATCCAGAAATTTTGTGCAAACCGAATGAAAATGCAAGCTTGCTCCAAGGGTTCCAATTTCTACCACAATCAGGCACGGTGTTTGTCTGCAAAGAGATAGGACACTGACATAAGGCAGGCGGGCACACAGGGGCGAACGTTACACACTACTTTCTTTCAATCAAAAGTTTACAGGCCACTTACGGGAAAATGAAATGACTAGGAATTTAAACAGAGAACTATTTTGTTGCTTAAATTTACTAGGGGAATGTTCACTAGATCACAAGGGAAGTAATCACAGAACAGAACCCAGATGGGTGGGAATGAGAAACTAACAGTCACCTTGGAAAAAAAGAAATGAAATACAGACAAAGGTAAAACAATTCCCTGGCTGAACTGGAATTACTCTTACAGTACCTGGCCATCCCAGGGGCTTGAGTGTGTCTTCTCCTTGATGTTTCTGTGCACTAAGGAAATTTAAAAATACTTGGGACTTCTCAGAGGAGGTCTAAGGTGGTTCTGAGAACTGCTGGCCTCTGATCCTTTTCAAGTCCTCATCCTCTGTAGGCGGTAATTCCGACAGCCAATGGGAGAAGAGATAGCTTTTTCAAGAGAATGGATGCTTACAGTTCAAAGCGGCAACTTGCATATAAATAAAGAGGCATGAAACTAGTAAGACTTTACTTTCCTTGGTTCTGGCTTAAAACCAGTACGTGACCAATGCAGCACTGGCCGGGAAAACTCTGAAGACAGTCTACGTGTAGGGAGGGGGTTAAGAGAAGGGAGGGGGAGGGGAGAGGAGGTGGCAGGCAGAGGGGGAGGGGTTTGTGTTGACAGTCTGACTGACAGTTCAACTTTTTTGTTTGCGTAAGTTCACCCTTTGAGGTGTCGTGGGTGAAACTAACAGGCATTGTTGTGGTGACTGTCCCTTTTAGCCAGGTATTACTGCAATCTCGGTCCCTTTTATCCAGGTAATACAGTGATTACTGTCCCTTTGTCCATGCTGTACTGTGTTGTCTGACGCATTTAAACAGGTATTATTGTAATGCCTGTCACTTTTAAAACCAAGTATTACTGCACTGTCTATCCTCTTTTCCGGAAATTATTGTAGTGATTGTCTTTTTTATTCATATATTATTGTGTGAATGGAAAAGCATTTTCAGCAATATATTTCTATGGTCTCAAGTGTATGAAATTGGGGGAAAGGGGTAAATGTTTGAAACCTACCCTGTTATCTGAGTTGGGTCAAACGATGGCCACAAACCAAATTTCTCTTGATCGTTCAAGAGCTTACCATATAAGATACAAAGGGAAGGGAGAAGGGTTAGGTGCAGTGCTTGAAACCCATCCTATCATTTGGGAAGTGGAATGTTTTCCTCATGGCCACATACTAAGGAGAAGAGAGAGAGAGAGAGAGAGAGAGAGAGAGAGAGAGAGAGAGAGAGATAAGGTGCTGTATTTACGAGTAATGTGCTTGAATAATTTTTCTTGTTGTTTTTTAATAGTGTAGACTCTATTTGGAAAAGGTAATGATGGCTTTGTACATGGTCCATGTTAAAGAGAGAGAGAGAGAGAGAGAGAGAGAGAGAGAGAGAGAGAAATTTATTTTTAATTCTTAAGTAATAAAGATGGCAACTGATTTGTAGTAGGTTTGAGTGCAATTTCGTAAGTTAATTCTCTGGGTACTACTCATAACAAGAGTAGGGGTTAATGTGGCTTTACTCAGCAACTTTCACTTTAGGATGACGTCCCTCCCTACTCAAGTTAGGGAAGAGGAAACTTTTTAGCTTTGGCAGGCAACTCTTCTAGGAGAAGGACACTGAAATCAAACCAGTTGGTAGAAGGAACACTTTTAGCCTTGGTAGACAACTCTTCCAGGAGAAGATTTCTGAATACAAACCTTGTTCTCCGACCTTGCACTGTGGCATAACCATTGTACCGTGGCCCTCCATGGTCTTGTTTCTGAGTCCCCTTGCTTGAGGGTACAACAAATCGTCATCTATCCTCTTTTTCGTTCACCATTGTTTGGTGGATTATCAAGAAATTGCCTTCATCTTTACTTACTCTTTTAGTTCTTCATATATATATATATATATTATATATATATATATATATATATATATATATATATATATATATATATATATAATATATATCTATATATATATATATATATCTATATATATATATATATGTATATCTATGTATATTGTATATGTACATATAATATATATATATATATATATATATATATATATTATATATATGTATGTATTTATGTATATATATATATATATATAATATATATATATATATATATATATATTACATACATATATACATACATACATGCATAGCAATCCATGGAAGGATTAGAACTCACAGCAAGCGTTTTTCTCTTTCATTTTATTGCAAATGTGAACAAAAAACCTTTCAACCCTACAAGCAGAAACAAATACTCAATCAGACAATATTACCTATAACCAATATATTCAAACAGGACAAACAAATAACATTAGTTACGTTACAGAAACAATGATCAGCACAAATAAACAAACATTAGTTACGTTACAGTAACAAACAATGAACAGATAAATGACAATATACGAGTTATGTTACAGAATATGCTCAGCGCACATGTAAGTGTGCGTTGTACAGTAGTTATAGAATGAGCCTACTCGAAGTCCGGCAAATTTCAGTTCCGTCATCTAATTTGCATCTTCTTACAAATACATATTAACAGTAAATAGCTAGTTCCTCCGGTCAACAGGTGCGTGAAGGGCAGTTCTATTCGGCCGTTTGTCCTCATTTGCTGTCTTGTAACGGGTTGTTATTTGATAACTAGTGATGCTAAAGATAAGAAGACACTTGGTGGAGAACGTACAATACTACATGACTATATATATATATATATATATATATATATATATATATATATATATTATATATATATATATATCTATATCTATATATATATATATATATATATATATATATATATATATATATATATATATATATAATATATAGTTTTATAAACTGAATCACGAAAATGGAACGTGGTGAATATGTAAATGAATACAAAATCAACGAAGTAAGAGAGAAGGAGTCGCAAGGGCTTGCAAAACTCTGTTGTTTTTCTTTCCTTCGTGTGGTTTTCTTTTCAAGGTGATTTGATTTGGCTAAATAATGTGAGAGGAAATAGACTCGCAGTGGTACATTATCTGCATAATCAAGACCAGCCCCCGAGACAAGTCTCGGCTAAGCATCGGAAATACTGTTTCCTTCTAGAACATTCTAGAAAAGGAACAGAAGAAGAGGTCCCAGTTTTGTCGTGGCTAGGTAGGCGCGAAGAATTACGATCTTCAACCCGTAATTTTATGAGCTCCCCATCTCGATTTAACAAGGGCATAAAACGGTGATCTTCTCCCTGTGCCGGAGGTCTTTTTTGCCGCTAAGTAAGGAAGGCTCAGACAAACACGAGACGTGTTAGGACCATATCGACGGCAATTATGGAAGTCGTAGGGACGAACTTTGTAAGAATATATCTTTCTCACGACAGTTGCAGTTTATAAAACTGCAAAAAACTGTTTGTGGGGCGCTCTTGTGAACTCGTCTAATCTAAGTGGTGTAAAACGTCTATACTTCTAGATGAGGGCTGTCCCGTATTGGTTATGATTTCCTCAGCTGATTCACGAAAAATAGTTTACAATAATGAATCAAATCGTAGTAGATCCGTAACCCCATCTGCTGTGTGAAACGTGTCATAGGTCTTTGGCATCAATATTTAAGATCAGCATTTAACATCCAGATCAAGGTCTTAAATCTCTTGTTCCGTCAATAAAAATATCTTTAATGGTGCTATAACGTAATAGAAAGGTTTCTATTAAAGAAAAAGAGCCCAGTGTTTCAGCTTTTTTGTAAATTGTGAATGAGTCATTATTCTGTATATAATATATAGCACGTATGAAAAATCAGAAAGACGAGGAATAATCAGCGAAGGAAATATCAAAATCATTTTGGTTAAAGAAATAAGATCATAGTAAACCTTGGCAAGTTTTAGTTCAGCAATGTTTTGCTGAATTCTATGACTAGTGTTTCGAGAGGGCAGGATCATATGAGATGTAAACGATTTATAGGAACAATGAAGGGTCCAATTTGTTTACATGATTAAAAAAAAAATGTTTTGTTAGCCACATCAGCTCTGGTAGTACCTGATGTTTTACTCCCACTAGTCCCTCGCTGGACGAGTGGTGGTTTTCGCACTCGGCTGCCAATTCGGTGGTCCGAAGTTCGAATCCGGCTCGGCCAACGCGGAATCAGAGGAATTTATTTCTGGTGATAGAAATTCATTTTTCGATTTAGTGTGGTTCGGATCCCACAATAAGCTGTAGGTCCCGTTGCTAGGTGACCAATTGGTTCCTAGCCACGTAAAAATATCTAATCCTTCGGGCCAGTCCTAGGAGAGCTGTTCATCAGCTCAGTGGTCTGGTAAAACTAAGATATACTTAACTTATCCCCCCACTAGTTTTCTTACTTTTTCTTCTGAATTCCAAAGTTAAACAACATCGACCTTGACTTTTGAACTCGTGAACAACAGAAACATCTATCTGCTAATAACATTCATTGTGTACATCTCCGATATTACCTTGGGCTATCATATTTGGTCATTCTATAGAGATATTTTTAACTGGTTAATGAAAGATTGCATCAGCATATTTTGTAGAAAGTGACAAAGTCCAACTGAATTATTGGCTTTGGAATGTAGCAAATGAAATAACCTAAATACTAAGATATGGGCAAGATAGGTTCACTGAATTTTTCTCAAAGTTCTTCCGATTAACCACATTTCACTTATCAATTCTTCGCCAAGCAACAGTATACTGACTCGTTCAATTTATATTTAAATACGTTTGTACATTCTCGAACGTTTGTTCATTTGCCCAGACATCCGAGAATGGAGTGAGAAACCGAGATTAAAAGAGATAAATGAGACTGCACAAAAAGACCCTTATTAAGCAATGCAGAGCCAAAAAGTGTAAACAGGACGCGGTGCTACTGGAGCTCAGAAACCATCCTTAGATCGAGTCGTTAAGTACACTCGCAGCAGCTATTTAGACTGGAACTAAGGAAGAAGACACCAGCTCTGGAGTCGGTAGGATTGCTGTATAAGGCTGGAATGCCGTCTGTGGAATTTACATAACAAAGCCCCTGGTGTCTGACAGATATTATAGACGTTGTTGTCTTGAACGCGGTTCTCGAGCTGCGGGATACTGACCTTCATTGATAAAGGGCCATAAAAGATAGATGTTCTCTCCGCCACTTTAGTTCCCTGCATGTATTTTTATATCTTTATTATTCAAGATGGCGTTTTTTAATCCCTGTCGAACTGTCAATACAAACTGTCAGCTTCGTCATAAATTTAGTTTTTCACGTACAAATTGTAAATGATTTTTGTATACAGATTTCTTCATAAACTAAACACTGGGTGGAATGAAATATTGAATTTCTTCAAAGCACACATGGTGACAGAGAGAACAAGGGGTAATCCAACCTCCAGGTTACTAAGGGCGCGTGATAAAATCTATGGTGAAATAGCGCTTTGCATCACTAACGAAAATCAAAATAAATGCGCTCTATTTTCTTCGAATAATTGGTATGTACTGTTTAGCATGCACTTTATTTATTATTTACCTTTTGCATTCTAGTAAATACGTCATAATTACCCTATCCTAAAATTCCTGTATCTTTAACTCAACGCGAAACATCTTTTTCAGACCTCTTTCATAGGGCTTTCCTACCCCAGAACAACAAAGACATCAAAGTAAATTATTAGGCTTACTCCCCGAGTAACAGATAAAGTAGATTATTGGTGTTATTGGAGTAATAAATGATTAGTAATTCACTACATTGTTTGTTACTTATGCCCAGGTATTTTGTTAAGTGTATGATTTTGAATTCATGCGGGTTTTGAACATAATTAAGGATTACTACATATGTCTGTGAGTCTACCCGTGAACTGTAAATTCATAATATGCCATACTTAATTAAGGACACCCATTTACCAAAAAAATAAAGAAAAATAGGACTATCTAAATTCTAGTTTTCAACTGTTTTACTTGCAGAGAAAATAGTTAAATCATTTTTTTCGAAAAGTGGAAATCAAGGGTATTTTTTCTACTTAATCAATTACTTTTAGTTTTCTGTAAAAGAAAAACTAATGTGATGGCTTTGTCTATCTGTTCATCCGTCCACTCTCAGATCTAAAGCACTGCTGAGGCTAGAGGGCTGCAAATTTGTATTTTGATCACCCACCCTCCAATTATTGAGCATACCAAATTGCAAACCTCTAGCCTCAGTAGGTTCGATTTTGATTTTAATTAAAGGTTAAAGTTAGCCATAGATCATGCATCTGGCTGCTCTTTCCGGAGCCATGGGACACATCTACACGCTCCCGTATCTGGTGAACAACTGGAGACCTGCCGGCCAAAATTGATGGTTTTGTACAACATTATACGTTGTACAGAAAACTCGACTGCACCGAAGAAACTTCGGAGCACTTTTTTACTTGTTAATCCTTTCTATAAAATCCAGACAGACGGTAGTAGCATGAGTTACTTTTAATGTTGATAAGAGTTAATTAGTATTTCAAATTCCCAACCTCTTGGGTGTGGGATATTTTTGTAAAGTGAAGTTTCTGTTAGGAAATTAGTGTTTAAAAAAACCCCTTATTTTAGTTGTTTTTTTTTTATTCGAAGAAAGATTTAAAAATATATATAATATAACAACGTTAAGTGGTGATTCAGAAAACCTTCTCTCCGAGTAAGAACAGCATGGAGCCTAGGAAGCCTTTGGTGGTTTGTCTGTCGTTTTCTCATCAAGATCATCTTTTTTTTTATTATTATTATTCTTTTTATACCTGTGTCCACGTATGCTTCTTCTCTTAGTGACTAACATTTATGAGCACAGCTCGTAAAAAACATCTCGAAAAAAAATGTTCGAGGTATCCAATTATATTACAACGTGGTTTATCAGATTAAGAAGAAAAAACTAATTAATTGGCAAGGAGCAATTAGTAAACATCCCGATAATGATCAGGGGTGCGTGTAAAAACCTCACGTTGAGATTTACAGGTCTGTCGTCGGTTCCTGAATACGCGGAAGCCATTTAATCCTGTGCACGTAAACTCCAGAGGTTTTTATTTCGTATATCCTTCAGGTGATTTCGACTCTCTGGAAATGTGTGACTGTGATTCTGGTTAATGTGTCAATCACTTTTCTCCTGGTATTTGGTTTCAGTAAACTCCTCTGTCAAATAATTAGGTCTTAGGATTTGCTGTTGAGTACCATAAAGGATATCAGTCTACTCGTGGCTGGTAAATGGAGTTTTGCAATTCATTCTATTGCAATTGTTTTACTGACTCGAAAGAACTTCCATCCATAAA
>NC_087201.1:2532861-2538523 GCF_015104395.2 Macrobrachium nipponense
TTACGCCCATTACAGTAAAATATGATGACGTCTTTCAATTCAATTCACTCGTAATCAACATTGTTGCATTACGTTTCAGAAGTAAGTCAAATAATTTTATAACGACTGGTTTAAAATTTTTGCGAGAAACTAGCCTCACCGTCTTCCATGCAGTTGACAACGCTCGCGTTGTTTATTTCTTAGTGAATTTCTCACTTTCTTAATCCTCCCTTTACAATTCGCCGAAAGCTTTTAACTTCAACGTGTTTAAGACAGAATAAAGCTGCTGGGTGGAAAATAAGGCAATGGTGGTTATGGCATCCGACTGCAAATAAAGTATGTAACAATGAAAAACAGCTGGAAATTGTATTAAACTCAGTTGTTATTCGCGAAAGTCAGTCGTCTTTCCAAAGTTTAAATGATACATATGTAATCATAAAGATATATGTAATGTAATAATAATGTAATGGCAGTGACGAGTGCACAAATAAATGTGAAAGAACCAGAACAAACATACACAATTTTGAGGCCACCCATAATCCAAGCGAAGTAGTAGTCTCATCACCTCGTCTTTCTTACATATTAGAACATTTCCGCTTCACTGCCAGATACTCGGATAAGTGGATGACTTGTATTTCTTTGCCGCTTTCTTCTTGATCAGCCTGGATATTGTACGCCCAAGACTGTGCGCCTCTTACAATGATATTCACAATTCTAAGGGGCTTTCCGCGAACACCTGCGTAGCAGAATGATGGCTAAGTAAAAGGGTCACTCCAGTAGAGTCGGTCCAAATGAAGAAACCACATTTACCAGCGGGAGAGCAGTCATTTTGGCTCTCGATGACGGAGGGTAATTTCCTTGCCATCGTGTTGCCAGTTGCGCAAGGAGCGCGTCATCTTGTCTCTTTTCATGTCAGCCGTATAAGCCGACAGTAACGATGTGGCCTTGGTTCTGGAATTTATGTAAACATTTTAAACGGCGCTTCCAGAGGAATGTCTGTGGTCATTCAGTGTTTCCAGGGAAACTATCCTATGCACTGGGATCCTCGGGCTTCACAGATGGAAAAGAGATTTCTTTTGTGTAAAATATCTAACCTTACGAAACAACACGAAATTCAGATATTGAGTTATACGTAGGTGTACATTCTGTCAAGATTGGAAAGTTGGAATCGTTGATGTTTTACTTTCACAAATGGAAAAGAGATTTTTTTATTTTTTCTGTGTAAAATATATCTCACCATACGAGGCACAGCTCTGTCAAGATTGGAAGTTGGATTCGATATGTGTTTAGATGAACAGTACTGATTGGGAAGCAAAGAGAAACTTCAAACTGTCAAATCTGAATGCTTTGAAGGAGACGAACGTTGAGAGTGAATGTGATCAGTATTAAGGTAACAAGGAGAAATGAATCGTAATATGAGACGATTGGAAAAAATATTGTGTTTGATGAGTTGATGCAAAGAATAGGTCAAGCAGGGAAGGTTGCAGGCTTTGTCTTGTGTGAACCAATGTGGGATGTATGAAGGGATTATTAGCCCAAATTCCCTTTTGAAAATTTAATAAATAAATTTTTTTTGAGCTCATCAGATGACTTATTTTTTTGTTTGTATACTTTAAAGAGGAACTCAAAGTGTTAGGAAAGGAAAGACGAGCGGGAAAAATGATGAGAGAACAAGTGTAGATAAAAGGCTTAGCTTATGATTTGAGATGTGTTGGTCTTATGCCAATAATGGATAATGATCCCTTTAGAAAAGCACGCACAAATCTTCAGTTTTATGACTAAGAACTAAAAAAGATCTGCAAGGAGCTGGAGATCTGAAATGAAGGCACTGGCGAATAATGCCTTGATATGTATGCATGATGGAGGTTCATAATACAGAATGTAATTCTTAATTCTTTCTTTTATTAAATGAAAAAAGGCTGCACATACACACACTCAAACATATATATATATATTATATATATATATATATATATATATATATATATAATATATATATGTATATATATTGTATATGTATATGTATGCTTAAAAAAATTACTGTAGATCCCGTGACTTCACTATTAAAGCGAAATACCACAGAAAATGGCTAGGCAGAAAAGTCAGTACCAAGCGCTTCCGCCTTTATTATTCAATGCCTGAATAAAGGCGAAAGCGCTTGGTACTGACTTTTCTGCCTATGTGTGTGCGTTGTGCGTGGTTTGTGATAGGTGACTTAAATGCTATGTATTTTGGTTCTTACAGAGTGAATTCCGTGCATGCAATATAAGCGTCCACTTAGACACGCAGGCAAGAACATGAATATTCCAGTCCAAAATCATAATATTCCGGATCGCATAATTCCTGAATTCTCGAACGTTTCTCCGAAACGTAATTGTTCTTTTCCCTCCTGTATAATCATCACTCGGTTCCTGTCAAAGCTAAACGGAAGGCAAATTTTCGTCCGGTTTCCTTTTTCCATTCTTCATTTTCCTTTTTGCTTTTGTGGTCGTTTGATGCTCTAATTCGGTGGAGTTCATTTTGTCAGGTTTATGACCTCATTATTAAAAAATGAAAAAGGTTTCATTCACTGACATTTCAGACATGGTGAGATTTGAGGAAGTTATAATATCCTCTTTCTTCCACGATTTTCAAGCTTTTTCCAGTTGTGATTATAACTCTCTCAGTCGTTTGTTCCTCCTTTTATCGTTCACATTTATAGCTTCAAATGAGTCTGTGGATTTAATCTTTTTTGTTGTTTAGATTTATTTACTTCATTTTTTTGAAGTAGGTGTATTTCCTTTATATTTTTTTGCTTTACCTGTATATTATAACTTATGAAATTGATTATGGAAGCATTATAGCTAATTCAATCAAGTAATTTTTACGTTTTTGTTTTTGTTTTTCTTTCAATTCCGAATATCAGAAGCAAAACCCAACGTGGTAGCTGGAAAGTAAAAGTTCCTGACTTTTCTGTATCTAGTGAAGATAAAATCCTTTTTTGGAGATTATACAAGTCTCCTTTGTGTAAGAAGCAAAGTTACCGTCGTAACTACGCATTCTAGTTGTACGACTTTGCTGTTTTCATATGCGGTGCAACGTTGATTGGAAACGAAATATAAAAAGATTTTCAATATATTTTCTTATTTGTATTTATTCATACATCTATAAAAAATGTCGTAGCCATACAGAAAAGAAAAAGAGTTGTTGTCCTCTTTACTTCTCCATGATGGAATAAGCATATTTTTGTCTGTGCCACAACCTTCTAGAATATCCACACCATCGTCCGCTGCGATTGCGTATAAATAAAATTTATCAGTGTCATGTTGACAACTTCGGCGCTCAGAAAAATACTAACCGGACGAAACAAGGTAAGGGAATGTTTCCTATCTTTTACAATATGAATGAAATATTGATTACATATTTAACGTGGGTGAATCAGTCTGTAATGTATATCAAGTATAGTTCGGTGGATGCTCTCCGGAAAAATAACGAAACGAATATTCATTCATAACGTCGAATAAAACGGAAAAACAATAACGTAATTACCTGAAATTGGGAAGTCAGAAAAGGAGAGAAACGTATTCGGGAAACAATAAAACATCGCGATGATGATTAGAAATACGAAATGGGAGGAGTGAACGGAAGAGTGAGCTTCCAGACACCATTGTTTACACACTGAAGTGAATATGAAATACAATGAGAAAAGAGAGGAGAGAGAGAGAGAGAGAGAGAGAGAGCAAATTTGATCCAGCTGAAAGATTGATCATCATCGAGGCCCATTAATTTCGATGTTTAGTTTGTTTGTGCGTCTCAGAAAAAAAACGAAAAGTGATTCGACAGCAGATAAACGATAATAGTTTGAACTTATATTTCATATATATATATATATATATATATATATATATATATATATATATATATGTGATATATATATATATATATATATATATATATATATATATATATTTATATATATATATATATATAATATATATATATATATGTGTGTGTGTGTGTGTGTATTTATACTGCGGAAATATATTGTAAGTCCAGAAACAGTGTATTTAAACCTGTGTATGTCTTTGTGTGCTATAAGGATACTGTACAACACTGATACTGATGTTTTCTGAACAAATATCTGGGTTTTTGCAACTTTACTTGTGAATATCCTATAACTTCTGACTATATACGTTCTACATATGAATCTCCTTTGCAGATAAACTCACTTTTTTGCGTGATTTAATAAAAATCTTACTACTGAAAATTTTAGAATTTTCAAAATTAAATTTGGTTGTGTTCTCGAAACGACTCAGAAGATAGCGAAGTGCTCTTCCGCAATGATACAGGAAGGACGTTTTCCAGAATATTCTCTCTCTCTCTCTCTCTCTCTCTCTCTCTGTGTGTGTGTGTGTGTGTGTGTGTGTGTTTGAGTGTGGGATGTGTGATGTATACCATTTCATGTTGCTAATTCCCTTTCCTGACTACATGCAGAATCCTCATTTTTTGCCAAATGCAGCGAATGTATGCATTGTAGACCAAACCTGCCATAGATGTTTTTGGAAACTAAGGACATTTACAAATCATCGTCCTTCACCATATAAATTGACTTTAGCTGCACGAATGACTATGTTACAAAAAAGGATTTTTTCATTGAACGTTTATTATCTAGTTCACTCTCATCACTTTGCCTAATGATAAAAACTGAATCAGAGAAACCTCCAGATAATATTAGCCCGCTTCGTATTCAAATCCAATCGAATTATGGCAAGGGAGAGAGAAACCGAGAGAAGGTTGGAGGGAGGAGGGGATGTAGTTGAATCACACAAACAAAAAGTAAGCAAGGCAAAAGGGCAAACGAAGTCCGTGTACCTCCATTAACTGCAATAAAACAACAGCCGAAATGAAAGGTGACTGTTGTTTACCAACGGAGAGTTTCCCTGTTTTCAGGGAGCTTGCTTAAGGGTCAGATGCCAGGCTTAGCGTTGGAAGAGTAATGTCGAGGGTTATGGTTCCTCCGCGTGAGTTAGAGGGAAGAAATTTATTTCGTTGTTTTAATTATGAATCATTCTATTCAAGGTGGTTATAAAAAGTAGGTTAAGAAACTCTAGTGTTTTACAACATCACTGAGGATGAGTCGGAACTTACTGTAAATAATATGCAAAGTACAACTGTGGACACGAGAAGTTGCTTTAGTGTATTTACTAAGAAATATTGTTTAGATCAGGCTATTCCCTTCTGCGTCGTTGCTGGCTTTCCAGAATGAAAAATTCAAGCGACCTCCTTTGATTGGAAAAAAAAAAAAAAAAAAAAGGTCAGGTGTGAGTCACATTGCCTCCCGACCTTTAATTGATATGGAACGATTAATGACGCACAGGAGACCAAAGAAGCAGAGCTAAAATCATTTTTTGCGCTGAGTCCAATAATTACAAATTCAGGGATGAGTCGACTTCAGTGAAACTGGAAAATAAAATCTGTCTAGAGAATGTTCGCACCCCACATCGACACTATTGCAACTTGCATAGTATCTGTATAAACGGGAAATTAAAAAGAGAAAATAAATAATTTTGTACAAATCAATCAACTTATTATTACTCAACTAAGAATCTGAATAAGTACAGAAACATAGGAATACGTTCAGGCAATTTACTCATCTCAGTAAATTTTATAAGTGCGTGGCAGCTATAACTCAGACCATCGGAGG
>NC_087201.1:2541523-2549023 GCF_015104395.2 Macrobrachium nipponense
TTTGTCTGCAAAGAGATAGGACACTGGCATAAGGCAGGCGGGCACACGGGGGCGAACATTACACACTACTTTATTTCAATCAAAAGTTTACAGGTCCCTCATGGGGAAATGAAATGACTGGGAATTTAAACAAAGAGAACTATTTCGTTGCTTGAATTCACAAGGGGAATGTTCACTAGTATCACAAGGGGAGTAATCACAGAACAGAACCCAGATGGGTGAGAATGAGAAATTAAAAAAAGTCACCTTGGAAAAAAGAATGAATGCAGACAAAGGTAAAACAATTCCCTAGCTGAACTGGAATTACTCTCACAGTACCTAGCCGTCCTGGGGGCTTGAGTGTAGTCTCCTTGATGTTTTTGTGCACTAAGGAAATTTTAAAATACTTGGGACCTCCCAGAGGAGACCAGGGCGGAAGCAGAAGGGGGAAAAAGCGGCATCTGCAGGGTGAGGTGGTAGGAGCGTCTGACCTCTCTTAGGTCTAAGGTGGTTCTGAGAACGAGCCACTGGTCTCTGATCCTTTTAAATCCTCGTCTCTATAGAGGGTAATTCTGACAGCCAATGGGATAAGAGATAGCTTTTTCGAGAGAATGAATGCTTACAGTTCAAAGGGGCAACTTGCATATAGGCAAAGATGCATGAAACTGGTAAGACTTTACTTTCCTTGGTTCTGGCTTAAAACCTTGAACAATATATATATATATATATATATATATATATATATATATATATATATATATATATATATATATATATAAAGTACGTGACCAATGCGACACTGCCCGTGAAAACTCTGAACAACAGTCTACGTGTAGGGAGAAGGTTAAGAGAAGGGAAGGGGGAGGGGAGAGGAGGTGGCAGGCAGAGGGGGAGGGGTTTGTGTTGACAGTCTGACTGACAGTTCTACTTTTTTGTTTGCGAATGTTCACCCTTTGAGCTGTCGTGGGTGAACTAACAGGCATTACAGGCGGTGACTGTCCCTTTTATCCAGGTATTACTGCACTGTCTGTCCCTTTTATCCAGGTAATACAGTGATTACTGTCCCTTTATCCATGCTGTACTGTGTTGTCTGACGCATTTAAACAGGTATTATTGTAATGCCTGTCATCTTTAACCAAGTATTTCTATGGTCTCGAGTACGGGAAATTAGGGGAAAGGGATACAGGTTTGAAACCTACCGTGTTATCTGAGTTGGGTCAAACGACGGCCACAAACCAAATTTTTTCTTGATCGTTCAAGAGGTTACCATATAAGATACAAAGGGAAAGAGGAAGGGAAACAGGGAAAGGGAGAAGGGTTAGGTGCTGTGCTTGAAAACCATCCTATTATGTGGGGAGTGGAATGTTTTCCTCATGGTCACATTACTAAGAGAGAGAAGAGAGAGCGAGAGAGAGAGAGAGAGAGAGAGAGAGAGGAGAGAGATTAGGTGCTGTATTTACGTGTAATGTGCTTGAATAATTTTTCTTATTGTTTTTTAATAGTGTAGACTAACTGGAAAAGGTAATGATGGCTTTGTACATGATCCATGTTACAGAGAGAGAGAGAGAACAAGAGATATAAATTTATTTTTAATTCTTAAGTAATAAAGATGGCAACTGATTTGTAGTAGGTTTGAGTGTAATTTCGTAAGGTTAACTCTCTGGGTACCACTCTTTAATAAGAGGAGGGGGTTAACGTGGCTTTACTCAGCAACATCCACTTCAGGATGACGTCCCTGGCTACTCAAGTTAGGGTAGAGGAAATTCTTTAGCCTTGGCAGGCAACTCTTCTAGGAGGACTCTGAAATCCAACCAGTTGGTAGAAGGGACACTTTTAGCCTTGGTAAACAACTCTTCCAGGAGAAGGTTCTGAATACAAACCATGTTCTCCGACCTTGGACTGTGCCATGCCATAACCATTGCACCGTGGCTCTCCATGGTCTTGTTTCTGAGTTCCCTTACTTGAGGGTACAATCGGCACTTATCCTCTATTTTGTTCACCATTGCTTGGTGGCTTATCAGGAATTTGTCTTCATCTTTACTTACTCTTTTCCTCCTGAGCGTTTTATTTGTAAATCCATCCTGGATATCATCCTCCTGTTGTTGTGGCAAACCTGGAGGATTTCATTTTCCTTACAAGGTATGTTGTCCCCACCTTGTTGACCAGTTGCTTCCAGCACTTTTGTCAGTGATGTATGGTGACGTTTATTTTTACTCTCAACAGAATTTTTTCTAAATAGTGTAAATACTGTTGCTATTGATGGTATTGTTGTTTATTGCCATGTTGATTTTTACAATGTTACTGTTGTGTGAGATTATTTATTAGTTTTGATTCTGATTTTATGTTGTTAATTTAATTCTTTCTGGAGACATTGAGGTGAACCCTGGCATGTTACTTATTACAGGAAGAAAAATGATAAAGTACTTAACTCAAAAATTACATGATGAATACTTTATGGCTAATGCTGCAAAGGAAAATGAAACAATGTAGTGATTGCTAGGCGTTTTGACACAACAGTCCTTTACTAGTCAGAAGGGACCATAATGTCAAAAGGACTGTCAATCACTTCAGTGTTTCACTTTTCTTCCTGGCATTTGCCTGTTTGGATATGCTTGTCACTACAAAGCTTTATGATCTAAGTACAAGAAATTTGAGGTGGTTATGATGTCTGGTAATGGGAAACGAAACCACATCACCATAATCATGACAAGGTCATGTTGCTGAACTGATGATGCTGGACAATGTACAATTGGTAATGAAGAATCAAAATACTTCACAGAAAATGAGGTCATGAAAGACTGTGAAGAGGATGTGGAATATATACCTGATATTACAGAAGAGTGTGATGAAAGTGATGATGAAAAGTTTTACTTTATTGTACACATGTTAGAAAGAAACCTAGGAGAAGTTCCACCCATGTCATCACAGGACTCCCACATGCCAAGCACCAGCCACAGATGTTATTGGTACACCTGGTTGACTACCTGCAATTATAGATTGTGCTGCTACACCTGGCCCATCACATGCAGCCACAGATGGCACTGCTAGACTTGGCCCACCACATAGATGACATTCCTGGTGCATCATGTGCAGCTGTAGTGGGCACCACCACACCTTCCACAGCACAAGCAGCCACAGTTTACCCAGCCACGAGGACAAGAAGGCCTTAAGATGATGAAGAGTTGTACCACCAATAGTAGAATTTCAGATGAGCACAGTGACCAGTTCATCAGGCAACAGGGAGAAGTTTATAAATGCTTTGTCTAAGGAACTTCTTAAACCGTGTCCCAGGCAGTTAAAATGCTTGACAATCTATCCTTGACAAGAGTCCTCAAGATACTGATGTCCTCTGTTATAAGGCTCCCTTTACCTGGCTTGGCTGCAGAACCCAACACAGGAGACCCAGTAGCAGCTCTCCCTTGGTGAGGTGCCTGAACTGCCCTAAGGGTTCAGACAGGAAGACTGGAATTAGATATTACATCTGCAAGAAAGTGGTTTCCCCTCACTATTACTATCCTATGTGTACTATCTGCGATGCTCCTTAGGTAAATGAAAATGTGTTGTAAAATGTCAGCAATGATTCTTTTGTATGTCCTAAAACAAGCCATTGCAATCAAAGATAAATACGAAAAAAACAAAGTAATAAGAAATAAGAAACAAAAACGTCATAAACATTTTAGTAACATTAATATTCTAGATCTTGTAGGGGACTGTTGATGCCAGAGATGCAGTTAAGCTTCATTTTAAGTCTCATAGGATTCTGCTGTATATAATTTTATGAGGTGTTGCTTTAACCATCGAACACTGTGTATATTTCATCCGGGTTTTGCAATAATAGCCGTAAATATAAAAATTAACTTAACCTCATCAGAAAAATAACCTAATTTTTTCTTACCTCTTAAACATAGCTGTCTGAAGTGAGGGAAGCAATGTGGGTCCTAAGTAAGGCTTACATGCCTCTAATAGGTGTGGGACATTACTCAGCTATCAACGGTCAATATCAACAAATATAATAAATCTTTTCTTTATGCGACTAGAAAATGTATGCAATTTAACTCATAATCATTACCAAAATTACAGTTTTTAAGTTCAAGACTGGTGTATGAAAATACATTAGGAAGATTAAAAATATTTATTTCATTATTAGATTAAATAAGAATTTACTAAAAATTATCTTTCTGTTTCACTGAACGTTGGTTATGTTTCACCCATGTTTAGCAATAGTGTTGGTTAACATAATTTGTGTTTGTAGGGTTAATGAATATCAGGTTAGAAATAAAGTTGTCCTTCTAATTCCCATTTCAATGAAACTTTAGTCATATTAGTATTCACACATGTGTATATATATGTGTTGTATGTGTGTGTGTGTGTGTTTAATGCTATTGTATGTGTTTGCAAGGAAATCCTTTTCCGCTTAACTGTTAGCAAAGATCTCGGTCTTCAATTATAATCACACTGAGTACAACAACTATAACCGATTCAAACCCACCATAGGAATTACGCCTCTGGTGAGTCTCGAAGGGAAATTCTAACCTTAAGAAGAGAAAGTGGGAAGGAACCTTTTATTATCAACCCTTCGAAAGAAATGAAGTCATAAAGTTCCGTACTTCTGTTAATGTTAAACCATCCTTTCCGTTAATATCCTCGGTTTTGGCATTTATAGACGCTTTCCCATAATCTCACCGTGACTGGGGTACTCCTACCGCCCCCATTTTCTTTGCTCATTCGCAGACTCATAAGTACCACAAGAGTCATTTTGATCGTAATCACATACTGATAACTACATGACGTTCATATTTCTTTTGATGTGAAAATTATATTTTGCATCATAACGAAGGGGTTTTGCAATGGTTACATACAGGACTCTTGAAAACATTAAGAACTTTAGAAATATATATATATATATATATATTATATATATATATATATATATATATATATATATATATATATATTATATATATATCATCAGGGGAACCATAGGGAAAGGCATCGTACTCAGGTACATTTATTTCGCCGACGTTTCACGACTCATAGTCGCATCCTCAAGGCTATAATTAAAGATAAACACACGAACATTAAAACTACGCACTGCATAATTCATAAAAATTACGCAATATTTAAAAAAAATCAATGAACATCACATCAGAATGTAGAACATTAAAAAATTTATGAATCTCTTAAAACAGAAAAAACATACTGAGCGCTAAACTACAGTACAGTTACATTAAAATTATTTAAAAATTACAGAAAAAAGTATACAAAAATTACGATATGGGTGTAAAAAAAAATTAAAAATAAATAAATAACACTAAAACAGTAAGGCTATTCTATACCTTATCCTCGCAAAGGACGGGCAGTGACTGAGAGAATTTTTAGAAAAATAAAGATAAACAAGCACTCAAGGCAATAAACAACTGAACAGAGGAGGATTGCGCATTTAAGGACGGAACTATCTTTTTTTATCATAATGGATTCCAAGGTTGTTAGGTCGTTTTCGTTTTGCGTTTGGCCTATAATAATAAAATCCTCATCATTAATATATGTTTTACATAATTTAGAGGGATTTCTGATATTTGACTGTTCGGGGTGTTGTTAATCTGCTGCCCGTTCTAAAACTTAAGCCCCTGTGAGAATCTATTCTCACTTTTAGTAACCTCTTCGTACAACCCACATAAGTCCCGTGATCACATTTCGGGCACGTATATTTATATACAACATTAGATTTTAGAAGAGGACTAAGGCGGTCTTTCGTTTTAAACAGGGATCCGATAGTTAATGGATTTTTTGGGACGATTTTTAGGTTCAGTGCCGGGAATTCCTTTTGAATAATTGCCAGGAACTTTTTTCTGAAGAGGTTGTGATGAAGAAAATGGAAACTAGCAAACATTTTTAATTTTGGGACTGTCAAAACCGTTGGCACCTCTATGAATCGGGTATCAAGCATTTTCTTAAGCATTTTGAACAAAAGTTTGTCTGGAAAGCAGTTATTTTAAGATATTGGGAAAGAAAGTTAATTTCTTCATTAAAAGTAAACCAATTAGAGGTATGGGTAAAGGCCCTGTGTAGGAGAGTTGAGATAGTATTAAGTTTAAAATTATAAAAGCAAGAACTATAAAAGTTGATACCTAACCCAGTAAAAGTCTTTTTTCTAAAAACACCCGTGTAGAAGCCTTCCTCGTTCCTGGACACTAGAACATCCAGAAAGGGAAGCTTGTTATTTTCTTCTTCATCGAGTGTAAATCTGATATTAGGGTGTAGGGCATTGACAAATTCTAAGAATTGTTCCGCATTAAACTTGTTTCGGAATAAGGCGAAAGTGTCATCAACGTATCTACGATAAAACTGAGGCAAGAAGCTAAGGGGGCAATCATCAAACATACGCTCCTCCAAAGAGCACATGAAAATATTAGCAAGTGTCGGACCCAGTGGGGATCCCATTGCTACTCCTTCCACTTGTCTGTATAAAAAGCCATTAAAAATGAAAGTCGTGTCCTGCACGGCCAGTTCTAACAGCTGTATAAAAAAACTCTCACGACTAAAATTATGAAAAGTAGAGTCCGGCTCTATAAATAACTTATTAAAAATAATGTCAATCGTCTCCCCTACAGGGACATTAGTAAAAAGTGACTCAACGTCCAGACTAACCATAAATAATTCTGAATCTTGTATAAGAATATCCTCCTTGAATTTATGAGAGTTGCTTAAAGAAAATTCATTTGAGAGGCTCAGTAAAGGAACTAGATTTTTGGCAAGCTTATAACTAGGAGTGTTCACTGAGGAAAGAATGGGCCTTAATTGGACATTTCTTTATGTATTTTTGGGCAACCCATACAAAACCCCATACGAAGACCCTGTAGGGAATAGTTCCTGATATATATCATCATCAATTATCTTATTTTGTTTTAGCAACCTTAGAAACCTTGCAATTTTGTCCTCTGGTTTAATGATATTATATAAATCTGGAGCACCTATTTTCTCAAAATTTGAATGCGCGTCCTTAAATGCGCAA
This sequence comes from Macrobrachium nipponense, assembly GCF_015104395.2. Classification (NCBI taxonomy): domain Eukaryota; kingdom Metazoa; phylum Arthropoda; class Malacostraca; order Decapoda; family Palaemonidae; genus Macrobrachium; species Macrobrachium nipponense. Next base: position 2,548,515 of record NC_087201.1, read on the forward strand.
TCCTCCTCTGTTCAGTTGTTTATCTTGCCATTGATGCTTGTTTATCTTTATTTTTCTAAAAATTCTCTCAGTCACTGCCCGTCCTTTGCGAGGATAAGGTATAGAATAGCCTTACTGTTTTAGTGTTATTTATTTATTTTTAATTTCTTTTTTACACCCATATCGTAATTTTTTTATACTTTTTTTCTGTAATTTTTAAATAATTTTAATGTAACTGTACTGTAGTTTAGCACTCAGTATGTTTTTCTGTTTTAAGAGATAAATAAATTTTTAAATGTTCTACATTCTGATGTTGATGTTCATTGAATTTTTAAATATTGCGTAATTTTTACGAATTATGCAGTGCGTAGTTTTAATGTTCGTGTGTTTATCTTTAATTATAGCCTTGAGAAAGCGATAATGAGTCGTGAAACGTCGGCGAAATAAATGTACCTGAGTACGATGCCTTTCCCTATGGTTCCCCTGATGAGATGTACATAGAGCGGCAGCTCTGTTCTCTAAGATATATA
>NC_087201.1:2554023-2556523 GCF_015104395.2 Macrobrachium nipponense
ATAAATGAGACTGCACAAAAAGACCCTTATTAAGCAATGCAGAGCCAAAAAGTGTAAACAGGACGCGGTGCTACTGGAGCTCAGAAACCATCCTCAGATCGAGTCGTTAAGGACAGACGCAGCAGCTATTTAGACGAGAATTGAGGAAGAAGACACCAGCTCTGGAGTCAGTAGGATTGCTGTATAAGGCTGGAATGCCGTCTGAGGAATTTACATAACAAAGCCCATGGTGTCTGACAGATATTATAGACGTTGTTGTCTTGAACGCGGTTCTCGAGCTGCGGGATACTGGCCTTCATTGATAAAGGGCCATAAAAGATAGATGTTCTCTCCGCCACTTTAGTTCCCTGCCGGTATTCTTATATCTTTATTATCCATAGTGGCGTTTTTAGTCCCTGTACGACCGTCAATACAAACTATTAGCTTCGTTATAAATTTAGTCTTTCACGTACAAAATGTAAACGATTTTTGTATTCAGATTTCTTCATAAACTAAACGCTGGGTGGGAAGAAATATTAAATTTCTTCAAAGCACATTAGGTGACAGAGAGAGCAAGGGGTAATCCAACCTCCAGGTTACTAAGGGCGCGTGATAAAATCTATGGTGAAATAGCGCTTTGCTTCACCAACGAAAATTAAAATAAATGCGCTTAATGTTATTAGGAATAATTGGTATGTACTGTTTAACAAGCACTATATTTATTATTTATCGTTTACATTCTAGTAAATGAATCATAACTATCCTATCCTAAAATTCCTGTATCTTTACCTCAACGCGAAACATCTTTTTCAGACCTCTTTCATAGGGCTTTCCTACCCCACAACAACAATGATTTTGAATTCATGCGGATTTTGAACATAATTAAGGATTACTACATATGTCTGTGAGTCTACCCGTGAACTGTAAATTCATAATATGCCAGACGTAATTAAGGACACCCCATTTACCAAAAAAAATAAAGAAAAATAGGACTATCTAAATTCTAGTTTTCACTGTTTTGCAGAGAAAATAGTTGAATCCTTTTTTTCGAAAAGTGGAAATCAAGGGTATTTTTCTACTTAATCAATTACTTTTAGTTTCCTGTAAAAGAAAATTAATGTGATGGCTTTGTCTATCTGTTCATCCGTCCACTCTCAGATCTAAAGCACTGCTGAGGCTAGAGGGCTGCAAATTGGTATTTTGATCACCCACCCTCCAATCATTGAGCATACCAAATTGCAAACCTCTAGCCTCAGTAGGTTCGATTTTATTAAAGTTAAAGTTAGCCATAGATCATGCATCTGGCTGCTCTTTCCGGAGCCATGGGACACATCTACACGCTCCCGCATCTGGTGAACAACTGGAGACCTGCCGGCCAAATTGATGGTTTTGTACAGCATTATACGTTGTACAGAAAACTCGACTGCACCGAAGAAACTTCGGCCCACTTTTTTACTTGTTAATCCTTTCTATAAAATCCAGACAGACGGTTGTAGCATGAGTTAATTTTAATGTTAATGATAGTTAATTAGTATTTCAAATTCCCAGAACTCTTCGTGACGAACCTCTTGGGTGTGATATTTTTGTAAAGTGAAGTTTCTGTTAGGCAATTAGTATTTAAAAAAAACACCCTTATATTAGTTTGTTTATTCGAAGAAAGATTTAAAAATATATATAATATAACGTTAAGTGGTGATTCAGAAAACCTTCCCCCCCGAGTAAGAACAGCATGGAGCCTAGGAAGCCTTTGGTGGTTTGTCTGTCGTTTTCTCATCAAGATCATTTTTTTTATTATTATTATTATTCTTTTTATACCTGTGTCCATGTATGCTTTCTGCTCTTAGTGACTAGCATTTATGAGCACAGCTCATAAAAAACATCTCGAAAAAAAAAATGTTCAAGGTATCCAATTATATTAACAACGTGTTTTATCAGAATAAGAAGAAAAAACTAATTATTTGGCAAGGAGCAATTAGTAAACATCCCGATAATGATCAGGGGTGAATGTAAAAACCTCACGTTGAGATTTACAGGTCTGTCGTCGGTTCCTGAATACTTGGCAGCCATTTAATCCTGTGCACGTAAACTCCAGAGGTTTTTAATTAGTATATCCTTCAGGTGATTTCGACTCTTTGGAAACGTGTGACTGTGATTCTGGCTAATGTGTCAATCACTTCTCTCCTGGTATTTGGTTTCAGTAAACTCCTCTGTCAAATAATTAGGTCTTAGGATTTGCTGTTGAGTACCATAAAGGATATCAGTCTACTCGTGGCTGGTAAATCGAGTTCTGCAATTCATTCTATTGCAATTGTTTTACTGACTCTTAAGAACCTCCATCCATAAAACAGTAAAACGTGAACTTTGACTCTTGGATTCAACTCCTTATATTCTGCACATTTGCTTCATCCTTTGAACTTTCATTTATTCCGAAAGAAACATTTGGGTTTTAAGAGCAAGAAGTATCTCATTTATAAGGAGAATTTTACGGAGTAGAAAACTATGGTAAGTAGTCAATAAGAGA
>NC_087201.1:2561523-2581523 GCF_015104395.2 Macrobrachium nipponense
TTGGATCTTGGCCTCACAGACGGAAAAGAGACTTGTTTTGTGCAAAAAATATCTAACCTTATGACGCAACACGAAAAATCAGATATTGAGACATACGGTAGGTGCACAGCTCTGTCAAGATTGGAAGTTGGATTCGATATGTGTTTAGATGAACAGTACTGATTGGGATAGCAAAGAGAAACTTCAAACTGTCAAACTTAAATGCTTTGAAGGAGACGAACGATGAGAGTGAAAGTGAGCAGTATTAAGGTAACAAGGATAAATGAATCGTAATATGACTGCCTGAAAAATGGAAACGGTTGGAAAAAATATTGTGTTGATGAATTGATGCAAAGAACAGTCAAGCAGGGAAGGTTGCAGGCTTTGTCTGTGTGAACCGATGTGGGATTATATCAGCCCAAATCCCCTTTTTGGAAATGAAAATGAAAAAAAAAATTTTGAGCTAATGAGATGAATTATTTTGTTTGTATACTTTAAAGAGGAACTCAAAGTGTTAGGAAAGGAAAGACGAGCGGTAAAATGGATGAGAGAGCAAGTGTAGATAAAAGGCTTAGTTTATGATCTGAGATGTGTTGTTCTTATTCTAATAATGGATAATGATTCCTTTAGACAAGCAAGCACAAATCGTCCGTTTTATGACTAAGAACTAAAAAGATCTCAAAGGAGCTGGAGATCTGAAATGAAGGCACTGGAGAATAATGCTTTGATATGTATCCACGATAGAGGTTTATAATGCAGAATGTAATTCTTAATTTCCTGTCTTTATTAAAGGAAAAGACAACACACGCACACACACACAAACACACACACACACACACCACACACACATATATATATATATATATATATATATATATATATATATATATATATATATATATATTTATATATATATATATATATATATATATATATATATATATATATATATATATATATATATATATATATATATATACACTTAAAAATCACTGTAGATCCCATGAACTTCATATTTATAAGCAAATACCACAGGAAAATAATAGGCAGAAAAGTCAGTACCAAGCGCTTTCGCCTTTATTAAATGCCTGAATAAAGGCGAAAGCGCTTGGTACTGAATTTCTGCTTATGTTTGTTTGTGTGTGTATGTTTGTGATAGGTGACTTAATTAAACACTTTATATGTTCTTACAGAGTGAATTCCATGATTGTAATAAGCGTCACTTAGACACTCAGACATAAACAGGAATATTCCAGTCCACAATCATAATATTCCGGATCGCATAATTCCTGAATTCTCGAACGTTCTCCGAAGCGTAATTATTCCATTTCCTCCTGTATAATCATCACTCGGTTCCTGTCAAAGCTGAACGGAAGGCAAATTTCCGTCCGGTTTCCTTTTTCCATTCTTCATTTTTTTTTCTTTTTTTTTTGCTTTTGTGGTCGTTTGATGTTCTAATTCGGTGGAGTTCATTGTGTCAGGTTTATTACGTCATCATTAAAAAATAAAAAAGGTTTCATTCACTGACATTTCAGATATGGTGAGATTAGAGGAAGTTATAATATCCTCTTTCCACGATGTCAAAGCTTTCTCCGGTTGTGATTATTACTCTCTCGTTCGTTTATTTCTCCTTTTATCGTTCAGACATTTATAGCTTCAAATGAGTCTGTGGATTTAATCTTTTTGTTGTTTACATTTATTTACTTCATTTTTTGAAGTAGGTGTATTTCCTTTATATTTTTTTGCTTTACCTGTATATTATAACTTATGAAATTATATGGAAGCATTATAGCTAATTAAATCAAGTAGATTTTTACGATTTTTGTTTTTCTTTCAATTCCCGAATATCAGAAGCAAAACCCAACGTGGTAGGTGGAAAGTAAAAGTTCCTGACTTTTCTGTATCTAGTGAAGATAAAATCCTTTTTTGGAGATTATACAAGTCTCCTTTGTGGAAGAGCAAAAGTTACCGTCGTAACTATGCATTCTAGTTGTACGACTCTGCTGTTTTCATATGCGGTGCAATATTGATTGGAAACGAAATATAAAAAGATTTTCAATATATTTTCTTATTTGTATTTATTCATACATCTATAAAAAATGCTGTAGCCCTACAGAAAAGAAAAAGAGTTGTTGTCCTCTTTACTTCTCCATGATGGAATAAACATATTTTTGTCTGTGCCACAACCTTCTAGAATATCCGCTGCGATTGCGTATAAATCAAATTTATCAGTGTCATGTTGACAACTTCGGCGCTCAGAAACACTGACCGGAGGAAATAAGTAAGGGAATGTTTCCTATCTTTTACAATATGAATGAAATATTTGATTACATATTTAACGTGGGTGAATCAGTCTGTAATGCATATAAAGTATAGTTCGGTGGATTCTCTCCGTAAAAATAACGAAACGAATATTCATTCATAACGTCGAATAAAACAGAAAACTTTAAACGTAATTACCTGAAATTGGGAAGCAGAAAAGGGGAGAAACGTATTCGGGAAACACTAAAACATCGCGATGATGATTAGAAATACGAAATGGGAGGAGTGAACGGAAGAGTGAGCTTCCAGACACCATTGTTTACACACTGAAGTGAATATGAAATACAATGAGAGAGAGGGAGAGAGAGGAGAGAGAGAGAGAAAGAACGAGAGAGAGAGAGAGAGAGCAAATTTGATCCAGCTGAAGGATTGATCATCATCGAGGCCCATTAATTTCGATGTTTATTTGTTTGTGCGTCTCAGAAAAAAAACGAAAAATGCTTCGACAGCAGATAAACGAAAATACTTTGAACTTATATTTACATATATATATATATAATATATACATATATATATATATATATATATATATATATATATATATATATATATATATATATATTATATATATATATATGATATAAATATGTAGATATGTTATATATATATATATATATATATATATATATATATATATATTATATATATATATATATATATATATATATATATATATATATATATAGCAGAAGCCAGGTACTATGTCGTACCTCTAAGTAAATGGGGATACAATCCACAATGAAGTAAATTTCTCTTGTAGTTTAAAATATAAATATCTTGTAAAGGATTAAAGCTTTCGACCATCAACTGTGGTCTTGTTCACTAAAGTGTCACTTTAGTGAACAAGACCACAGTTGATGGTCGAAAGCTTTAATCCTTTACAAGATATTTATATTTTAAACTACAAGAGAAATTTACTTCATTGTGGATTGTATCCCCATATATATATATATATATATATATATATATATATATATATATATATATATATAGATATATATATATATATATATATATATATATATATATATATATATATATATATATATATATATATATATATATATATATATATATATATATACTGCGGGAATATATTATAAGTCCAGAAAAACAGTTTATTTAAACCTGTGTATGTCTTTGTGTGTCTATAAGGATACTGTACAACACTGATAAAAACTGATGTTTTCTGAACAAATATCTGGGTTTTGCAACTTTTACTTGTGAATATTCTATAACTTCTGACTATATACGTTCTACATATGAATCTCCTTAGCAGATAAACTCATTTTGTTTGCGTGATTTAATAAAAGTCTTACTAACTGAAAGTTTTAGAATTTTCAAAATTTGGTTGTGTTCTGAAAACTACCCAGAAGATAGCGAAGTGCTCTTCCACTATTGATACAGGAAGGAAGTTTTCCAGAATATTCTCTCTCTCTCTCTCTCTCTCTCTCTCTCGTCTGTGTGTGTGTGTATATGTGTGTGTGTGTGTGTGATGTGTGATGTATTCCATTTCATGTTGCTTTTAATTCCTTTCCTGACTACATGCAGAATCCTAATTTTTTGCCAAATGCAGCGAATGTATGCATTGTAGACCAAACCTGCCATAGATGTTTTTGGAAACTAAGGACATTTACAAATCATCGTCCTTCACCATATAAATGACTTTAGTTGCACGAATTGACTATTTACAAAAAAGATTTTTTCATTGAACGTTTATATCTAGTTCACTCTCATTACTTTGCCTAATGATAAACCTGAATCATGAGAAACCTCTCCAAGATAATATAGCTGCCTTCGTATTCAAATCCAATCGCAGAATGGGAAGGGAGAGAGAAACCGAGAGAAGGGTGGAAGGGAGGAGGGGATGTAGTGGAAATCACACAAACAAAAAGCAAAGCAAGGCAAAAGGACAAACGAAGTCCGTGTACCTCCATTAACTGCAATAAAACAACACAGCCGAAATGAAAGATAACTGTTGTTTGCCAACGGAGAGTTTCCCTGTTTTCAGGGAGGTTGCTTAAGGGTCAGATGCCAGGCTGCGCGTTGGAAGAATAATGTCAAGGGTTATGGTTCCTCCGCGTGAGTTAGAGGAAAAAAATGATTTCGTTGTTTTATTTATGAATCAGGCTGTTCAAGGTGGTTAAAAAAAGGAGGTTAAGAAACTAGTGTTTTACATCATCACTGAGGAAGACTCAGGAACTTTACTGTAAATAATATGCAAAGTACAGCTGCGCAAACGAAAAGTTGCTTTAGTGTGCTTACTAAGAGATATTGTTAGATATTGTAGAAATTCAGGGATGAGTCGACTTCAGTAAACCTGTAAAAATAAATTCAGTCTCGAGAATGTTCGCATTTACATCCACACTATTGCAACTTGCATAGTATATGTATAAACGGGAAATTGAAAGGAAGAAATAGATAAATTTGTAAAAATCAAACGACTTATTATTACTCAACTAAGAATCTGAATCTATAAGTACAGAAACATAGGAATGCATTCAGGCAATTACTCATCTCAGTAAATTTATTAGGTGCGTGGCAGCTATAACTCAGACCATCGGAGGTGATAATTATTTGAGAATAATTGTGCAAATCCTTTAGCATCTGGTTAGTGAACAACATGTGTGACGATTCAGCACTATTGCTTACCTCTCTGCCTACGGATCTCAGATCTGTACGGAAAGTATCTGTATGAAATGTAACAAACTTTAGGACGACAGAAACGTTTTAAATCTGAAACTTGATCATTACTTATTTGTTTTCTTTTAGTTGTGATACCCTTTGTCAGGCAGAGAAATGGATTTTTTTTACAGAGTGGGTCGTTGATGTTCTTCTGTATCGAGTCCAAAAGCCAGTCTTGGGTTCATCACTGATATACATAAATTTCCATTATAATAGTATTGTAGTTGAGATCCGGCCTGATATCATTGATCCTAACTATTATTACTCATTTTTCTGAAAAGGTAATGTTGCTAGTTTCTCTTGATGTGAATATTGTACGTACTACACTGACATCTTGAAATATGGAGTTTGTTGCAATTCATAGCAATTTGATAGTTGTTCTTGACAAATTATCTGTAGAGGTGACCCAACACTGGCGAAATCGAAATCACGTTTTACATATTAGCCCCACTGTTGATTCGGAAGCGTATAATCGTATTCATTGTGCTTAGGAAATTAAGAATTGAGTAAAAGAACGGTATTTGAAATTATTAGACTGGTTACTCTTGTTAGGTGGGATTAGTGCCAGATTGAACTGTGAACCAGGGGCATTGCCAATCCTTCAAGATGTGAGAACATTATAAACCTCAGAAACTCAGAATAGTGAGGAACACATATGATTAGAACAACGGTGTAGTAGGAACGACAGGATTACTGGGGTGTCTGACAGAAAAAAAAATGTGGGAAAAGGATAGCTGAGTAGTTTGACCCTTTTCCAGACAACTAGGCTTTCACTACATAATCACCCGTTTATTGAGAACTTAAAATACTTGATTTTTTTCTCCCGGGTTTCAGGGAAGCTATTGCCAATTCCACTGACAAATTTGCACAATTCTAGTAAGAGAGAAATTAGCACAATTCTAGTAAGAGAGAAATTAGCGTAAATTTGCCATATACCCTCCTTCCGGTGTAATACAAGTTAAATAAACTTACCATAGCTTTGTCAGCAACTTTCTACTTCTAAACAAGTGTACCATCTCTCTTCTCTCTCTCTCTCGCTCTCTCTCTCTCTCTCTCTCTCTTCTCTCTCTCTCTCTCAAGAATCTGATTACTCGTCGCTAGTTTGCTACAATCCAGTGTTATGATTAAAGTATTACGCTATAAGCTTGACAAGATTGTATAATAGCCAACCAAGAAGAAATTCTTATATTCAGATGTGCGCTACTTTATTCAATTTGTCAAATTGATTAGTTACATTCTTTTGTTTATGTTCTCTTTCGTGCTGACCCGTCTACAACATACAAATGTATCGACATCGTATGTCTTCTCCATTCATCCATGCCTTGCTTTTGTTTACTTTTTCTATCGCCAGCTATAGTTCCCTTTCTAATTTAATTTTATTATATGCTTAAGATAATAGATGGTAATGAAGTACGTGCAACAAAACAAAAATGGTTCTTACCACCTGCTTTTAAGTCGCAGCAGATTTAATACACTGATCATGTTACGTCACAACGCTTCTAATATGATTGCCTCCCAGAAATTAATCTCATCGTTATTCAGTTCTCCAGGAAGCGGTCCCGGGACCCTCGCTTCTAAGGAAGTGCTGCTGTCTTTTGAAACTGACAGCCGAGACCAATATAGGGAATACATAGGCATACAAATTGTATCCCAGGCTTGGCCTTCCAGCGGGATATATACGATCTCGACACTTACACCATCTCTCTCTCTCTCTCTCTCTCTCTCTCTCTCTCTGGAAGCTAGAACAGAAGAGATACAACACATCTCACTGTGGGAACTTCTTTACATACAAGATAGTGACACTAGAATAAACTGACACCAGACAGAAGTTGTAAACAGCAACAGTGTGGAAGAGTTCAAAAGAAAGTTAGACAAAATCATTAGGATACTGTGAATGAACAGTAAAACCTGCTAGACATAAGTGAGCACATGATGTCTCCTCGAATGGACTAATAAGTCTTTGAGACATCCTAATCCTTGTAACCCTCTCTCTCTCTCTCTCTCTCTCTCTCTCTCTCTCTCTGCAGATTCAGACAACAAAATGAATAATTATGATGAAGGAAGATCAAATATTATGGAAAAGTTGTCAGAATTTCTGGAAATGAAAAAAAGAACAACATACCAGAACAGGAAAGAAACATGGGAAAATCCTTATTATTACCCATATTAAATGAAGGAGAAAACACGCAAACCATCATAGTGATGAATGCGCAGGGTTTAGTTACGAGTAACTCAAAAAGAAAAATAGAGTACTTAGAAGAACTAACCCAAATTGAAAGAAAATAGATATAATGAATGATATAAGTGAAACCTGGTATTCCCAAGAGACTGGGAATGATGATCAAATAAAAAGGGTTCCAAACTTATAGATCAGATAGAAAAAATAGGAATCAAGGGGGAACCGCAATATATGGGAAAGACAAAAAACAAGGAAAATATATGAGAAATATAGTAACTCAGAATGTGAACTAATAGCGTAGAATTTGAATCTGAAAAATTAATGAACATAGTAATATATAGACCTCCTATTACTAAAGAGTTTGACTTAATAATAGAAAAATTGGATGATATATGTAGAAATCACAAGGACTGGACTATTCTCCTATCTGGAGACTTCAACTTTCCTTTCGAAGACTGGAAAAAGAACGAATAGGAGATTGTGGTTGTACTTATACATATAAAAAAGAGAGTAATAGTAGTGCAGAAGATAAGAAGCAATTCGAAAAGCTATTAGATATGCTACTAGATTACAACATTCAACAAATAAATCCCCTGCCAACAAGAAAGGAAATACTTTAGACCTAGTATTATGCGAGTATTTCACACCATAATGTCATAGAATTAACAGTCCATTCCAAATCAAGTGAAAACAGAGATAAGCAAGAAATGAAAAAGTGGGAAGGATATGGAAAATACAACTTCTACAGTAAAAATATAAAATGGTCAGAAATAAATGAAGAATTAAACAAAGATTGGGATAACATTTTCGTAAGTGATGACATAAGGGTAAATACGGAGATATTATATAAAATATAAGAGAAAATAGTGGATAAATATATACCGAAGAAGAAAAGTAAACATCAGTCATGCATACCAAGAGACAGAAGGATCTTGTTCCAGAAAATCAGAAAGTGGAAAAAAGGTCTTGTAAAAGAAAAAAATGCATGGAAAGTTATAGAACTAAAAAGTAAGTTAGAAAATGCAGAAACAAAAGATTATACAATAAAAAAAATTAAAACGGGACTTGGAAGAAAACACCCTAATAAATATCAAGCAAAACCCCAAACTATTATACTCATACGCGAAAAAGATGAATAAAAGAAGAATAGAAATAGGCCCTCTAAGAATTGAAGGGAGATTAACAAATGAGAAAAAGGAAATTTGCAATATATTGGCAGAACGATATAAGAGAGAATTCACCCCTAGAATAGATAATGAAGATAATGATATGTTAAGGGACAAAAATAGTGAATATTTAGCTGACATAGATATTAATGAAGCTGATATTGTGGCAGGCTATTAATGAAATTAAAAATGGAGCTGCCGCAGGGCCTGATGGAGTTCCTGCTATTTTGTTAAAGAAAGTAGTTCATTGTATCGCAAAGCCACTTGCAATATTATTAAGACAAAGTGTAGATACAGGCACGATTTATGATGAGCACACAAATGAGCATATATTACCCCTACATTCAAAAGTGGATCAAGACTAGAGGCAAGTAATTATAGGCCTGTGAGTCTAACATCACATATTATGAAAGTGTAGAAGTGTAATGAAAGAAAAATATTATGAAACATTTAATAAAAAATAATCTGTTTAATATATGACAACATGGTTTCGTACCCGGAAAAAGTACACAAACCCAACTGTTAGTCCACCGTGAGAACATATACAAAAAATATGAAAAGCAGAAATGAAACAGATGTGGTTTATCTAGACTTTGCAAAAGCTTTTGACAAGGTAGACCATAATATATCAGCGAAGAAAATGAGAAAACATAATATAGTGGATAAAGTAGGAAGATGGTTAAAAGAATGTTTACACACAGAAAACAGATAGTTATTGCAAACGATGAGAAATCGGATGAAGCTAAGGTAATATCTGGTGTGCCACAAGGTACGGTGTTAGCTGCATTACTGTTTGTTATTATGATTGCAGACAAAGACAGTAATGTTAAGGACTCGGTAGTGAGTAGTTTCGCCGATGACACAAGAATAAGTAGAGAAATTACTTGTGATGGAGGTAGGAATGCACTACAAAGAGACCTTAACAAAGTATATGATTGGGCAGAGGTAAATAGGATGGTATTTAACTCTGATAAATTTGAATCAATAAACTATGGAGACAGAGAAGGAAAGCTATATGCATATAGGGGACCTAATAATGAGAAAATCACAAATAAGGAAGCATTTAAAGACCTTGGTGTGATGATGAATAGGAACATGTTATGCAACGATCAAATAGCAATTCTATTGGCAAAATGTAAAGCAAAATGGGAATGTTGTTACGGCACTTCAAAACAAGAAAAGCGAACACATGATTATGCTTTATAAAACATATGTTCGTAGTCCACTTGAATATTGCAATATGATATGGTACCCACACTATCAAAAGGATATTGCACAAATAGAGAGTGTACAAAGGTCCTTACAGCTAGAATAGAAGAAGTTAAGGACCTTGACTACTGGAAAAGACTACAATCCCTAAAATTATATAGTCGAGAAAGGAGAAGAGAACGCTACATGATAATTCAGGCATGGAAACAGATAGAAGGAATAGCTGAAAACATCATGGAGCTAAAAATATCAGAAAGAGCAAGGAGAGGTAGATTAATAGTGCCAAAACTATACCAGGAAAAATAAGGAAAGTACACAGGACATTAATCCACTACGCACCAGCATCGATAATGCAGCGTCTATTCAATGCGTTGCCAGTTCATCTGAGGAATATAACAGGAGTGAGCGTAGATGTGTTTAAGTATAAGCTCGACAGATATCTAAACTGCATCCCAGACCATCCAAGATTGGAGGATGCAAAATATACCGGAAGATGTACTAGCAACTCTCTGGTAGACATTAGAGGTGCCTCACACTGAGGGACCTGGGGCAACCCGAACAAGATGTAAGGTCTGTAAGGTAAGGTCTCTCTAGTGGTGTTTTTCTTCTCGAATTCTAACATTATAATTCACTCATTTCCCCACGTCTGCTCTTCTAGCGGCCCTTATCATCTCTTCATTCCCTTCCCCTCTCCAGAGATGAGTTATCACCAGTTATCACCACCTTCTAGTGGAGATTCTACCTTTTAACTTTGCATATTACATATCGTAGGGGCAGTAACGTCTGCTGTCTCTGGTGATGTTATGTCCGCGGAGCGACCACGTCGCTAGCTTCGTCTCTCCTTCAAGTGAAAGTCTCGGCTTCTTTTCTTATCTCCTACATAATCTTCGCTTAGTAATGTTGACTTGCACGTTAGTAGTGTCCTTGCTATGTCATTACCCCTCAATTAAACTGGTGGCACTGGTTAATAGACATGGAACCAGTACCAGTTTAATTTAGAGTTGCTATGTGGGGGGGGGGGGGGGCGGGGGGAATCCGTAATTACGTGAAAATATTGAACACAGACGACAACGCCTGCTACAAAAGCCCTAAAAATCACGCCGAAATGACTTACGATAATTATAGATATGAGAGAAAATAGTCTGAGGTTCTTGCTTTACAAAATTCCCTTTTTTTGTGGAGCACTCTCTCTCTCTCTCTCTCTCTCTCTCTCTCTCTAAAGACCGCTAAACAAGCAGCAATGTCTTTATAGTGTGATGACATGACGTGGCTCTATCTTCCAAATATTCTAAGCAATTTAATTAAGGCCCAAGTTCGAAGAATCACATTATAGAAAAAATTGGTTATTCAGAAGATAAAAATGCAAACAACATTGTCACCACTCGCCGAAGAAATTTCCCAGCATGAACAGTTTTAAATCTTCCATTATTCATATTGTCTTTGATAGGAAAGAGAGTTTCCATTTCCATACTAAAGTCATCTACGATCATTAAGATGTTAATTGAGATTTATGAACTGCGTCGTGTCAGTGGATCCAGGTGAAATTGTCACACTTCAGTCCATATGGCTGCTTGTGTAGCAATATCCGAGGAAAGGTTAATGTAATTTAGTAACAGATATAACATTAAAGGTGTGATACACTGTAGGTGGTTAAAGATTGATCTAAACTTACCTATACTTTTTTTTATATTCTATTTTATGTCTGGTCATAGCTTTTTTTCAGATAACTAAGAAAGCATAGAAAATCGAAGCCAGTGGTCTTTCGCTAAGTTCTTTTAGAAAAAACAATCCTTTATAGAGGCAATATTATGCACCGAGATTTTCCAGCTCTTACCAAAAAATTTATGGAATTCGTCGTTGCTTCGCAAGATTTTGTAGACATGTTCCAGTAATTCAGAATTCCTCAATGTAAACGCCTCCTAGAGGAAGAAAAGAGAATAGATAAATAACTTCACAGTAAAATCATTACTTTTGAAAATTTGATAAAAGAAGGTAATGAACTGATATATAGTACCACTCTCAAACTTCGTAACAAGCAGCACTGGAATTCGTATGACCTTTCACGAAATTCTGAGAAAGGAGAAATCATAGGTAAAAGCCCACTTTGGTAACTGCTGTCATTTTGGTCACTAGATCAAAATAGATCAACATTTTCATTTTCTTTCTCTGCACCGGAAAATATTGGCTATCGGTTGTATCAGTTAAAATTATATCATAGCGAGTTCAATTTCCCAAGACTGTAGAGTGTATTTAAGGCTCACATTTAGTAATAGTTACAATAGTCTTTTAAAGATGTCATTGAAGGCTGCTTAATGCGTGCCACCATTATACTGACTAGCAGTTTACCAATCCTTACTAAAAGCATATTCATCTGCTGCTTCATATAAGTGCCTCGCTAGTGTTCTTTTAACTATCAAGTATGATAAATTCGTAAATTAACTAAGTCTTCGGGCATAACCAGCTCCGTTTCACAGGCATAACCAGCTCCGATTCAGGATATCACTTCTCATCCTCACCCCATTCGGAGAAGGGTGGGGGAGGGAGGATGAAACATTATAAACCAACTTATGGGTCCCCACTATCGCCATCCCAAGTTTCATGCCCATGGTCCAGCTCTTTGGCAGTGAATGAATGACAGACGGACGGACAGACATAACGCGCTTTATAGTATAGTAAGATGGTGAAAGGAAAGAGAAACTTATGTTATGGATATGATTGCTTATATATAACACAATTATTGAAACAATCCGAACACAGTAAAGTTGAAACATCCAGTACGTGGTTAGACACTTGTTCGAACTGTACATCAATCACTCACCAGTTTTCACTTTCCTCACATATCATTCATTCTCAAATACTCCGTCGTCTCAACTTCAGAATCTGTTTACAGGAGCTCGTAACCGCGTTATACTTCTTTCAGGCTGAGTAACGTCAATTTCCGCAATCCAATTGGTCTTAAGCCACAAAGGTCTTTATCACACTGGTGTGTAGGTGCTACAACTGCTTGCTTTCGTCTGTTTAGTTTCCCTTGGAGGGTCGACTTAAAGAGAAGACTTTCCTCGTTCCTCAGCTAAAGGGGAAAACTGTCTTTATTGTTATTGAAATTTAATGTTTTCATTTATTTCAAAAACTTTGTTGCTCTCCGCGTCTTCCCAGATGGTTTAGTTGCAAAGACTGAGTCTCGGGAGGAATTAATTGCATTCAAAGATTATATTAGTGTGATTTTATTGACTTATGAATCTCTTAATTAGGAAGGAACTGGTTATTCTCATATTTCGATCAGTGCTCAGGTTTTATTCTCATGAACCAGCATATTGCCTCCATGAAAAGTCACTCATATAAATTTATGGGTGTCTCGGGCATAAAGCTGAATTCCATCCAACCCCTTTCTGGACAACGGGTCTGTATAGTGATGTAAGACAGGTGGTTGAACATTTGGCCAGTTTCGCACTCCCAAACCCCTGTCATCCAGAAAGGGGTGAAATGGAAATCTCTCTCTCAAACACCCGGACATCCATGAACTTATATGAGTGACTGTACATAAATGCAAATGAACATCCTGCACCAAAGGCCTACATTAATTTCGATACGTGAGAGAAATCTGTTCTTCCTAAACATAGCGAATCATAATAATGACCTTCCATGTTGATTTTGAAATGAGTTGTACCTCATAAATTCTGTTGAGCTTCAGTAGCGTTCCCACCTTTTTTTTTGTGGGTGGTGGGGGACCCCATACTCGTTTAATTTTCCCGTCTATTCTTTGTTCTTGACCTGACACCAGATTTATTTTATGTCGATGTGAAACCAAAACCCTTTCAGAATTATCTCACCGAAGTACTTTCGAAGTAAATAAGCCGTAATACTTTTGCTCGGAAAACAATTAAGCAGAGTTTACGATTGTCCCATAAAATGGTTGCAGAACCATTCCCTAGGTAACTCTCATGCACCGATACAGTTGCCTCGGGTGAACGTTCAAAAGCCGATTAACGACTGAGATAAGGTTTCCTATTGCAGCATAAAGGGTTAATGTCTCTCTTTTAAAAATGTCATTTTTTATTTTAGGTACAGGTCATAATGGGCTCGAAGTGATGAATTTTTTCTCTTTCTTGAGTGAAAAAAGAGTGAGTGCCAGCCGTTTAGATCTCTCTCTCTCTCGTTATATATACATATATATATATATATATATATATATATATATTATATATATATATATATATATAATATATATATATATATATATATATATATACACACACACACACGCACATATAATATATATATATATATATATATATATATATATATATATATATATAGATATATATATATATATATATATATATATATATATATATATATATATATATATATATATATATATATATATATATATATATATATATATATCTATATATATATATATATATATATATATATATATATATATATATATATATATATATATATATATATATATATATATATACTATATATATATATATATATATATATATATACATACATATGATATACATAATATATAAACATATATCAAAGCTCAGCTACATAAATATATATATGAATAAGCATGCATTCTGTCATCTCATAAAAGCCCAATTTATTTCCAAAAGTACACTGCTTGTCAATTTCTCCTGAGTGTCCATTTTCATTATTAACTTGTATATCGATTTACTTGTTAATTTACAGGTTTTTCCTTTTATTATAATTATATTATATCAGTCCAGTCGCATTTAGCAATAACTGTATTATGATACTTGGTAATGGAAAATAAAGTATTTGAAAGCAAATGCGCAAAGGGTCTACAGCAGCAGTCGCAGATAGATCTGGAAAACTTAACTTTTCTTTAAAGCCTTTGAGGCGTCTTCAGTGATGTGTTAAATATTCATTTAATTTTATTTGTCCATGGTATATCGCGTATGAACCTCAAACAAGCCTAAGTATATGAGGAAATACATACAAAACACTTCCTATTACCATTTTTAGTTTTCTGTGAATGTAACCTATTGTGCCGGCTTTGTCTGTCCGCCCTCGTATCTAAAAAAAATAAAAAAATAAAAATAAAAAATAACTACTGACGCTAGAGGGCTGCAAATTGGTATTTTGACCATACACACTCGAATCATCAATCATACCAAATTGCAACCCTCTAACCTGAGTAGTTTTTGTTTTATTTAAGGTTAAAGTTAACCATGGATCGTGCATCTGGCAGCGCTCTCCGAGGCTATGGGACGCACCCTCACTTTGTTGGATCTGGTGAGCGACTAAAGAGCCGCCTGTCAAAGCTGATGGTTTTATACAGCACTATATGTTGTACACGAAAAATTTTACTTGTTAAAGATTAAATCAATTTCTCCGTCAGCGTAAAGTGAAGTTCATTGTCTTTTTATGACAACAACATCAGCACTAAACTAGAACATTAAAGTAAAGACACTAAGTCAAATTGATGGTTAAAAGGAGGATATTTACTCGGGGAGTAAGCCTACAAACTACGTTGCTGTTGCGGTTGTTCTTGTTCTTGTGGGGAGAGGGAAAGGCCAATGGAAAAGCCTAAAAAGGTCTGAAAAAGGTATCTCGCCTTGAGCTAAAGATACATGAATTTTAGGATAGGATATTTATGACTTATTTTTTAGAATGCAAGTGTACCAAATGAATAATGTGGATGTTAAACTGTACAGAACAATTATTTTCAATAAAATATAGCGTACTTATTTTGATTTTCGTTGGTGAAACAAAGCTCTATTTGACTATAGATTTTAGTGCACTCCCCGAGTAAACTGGAGGTCAGATCACGCCTTGTTCTGTTTTCCTTCGCATTTTAAAAACGTACTGATCGAAAGCTGACGAAGCGTTGGCTGGTTATCTCCCCAAATAGGCTTTATATCTTGAGGTATTTAAGCTCAAGCTTGAAATTCTTAAATATTTTCCGCGCAAAGAAACTTCTCCCATGAGATATGTGTAACTTCTGAAGGCTCTTGGTAAAACCTGGTTATCAGTGCTAACTTTTAAGGGAACTTTGTGAGATTTAAAGTTTTCCTAAAAGTCTTGTTAGATTTTTAGATATGAGATTGACTGTGCTTCATAACAGCGCCAACCGTGATATAATGTTTGAATAATTTTAAGAAAGTCGACCTAAATCATTGCTATAGTAGGAAAAGACTGCTGATGTCTATTGCTCCGTTTAAGTAAAATTAAGTAGATGACATAGAACTGCTTATATAGCTACCTGCAAACACACACATTGGATAAAATTCTCCCTGATTTATATATATCGCGAACTCACTTCTTTCAAAACACGGACACACACAATTCATGTGTCAAGAAAAGGAAGGCTTGGATTGTTCCCTATAGGGGAAATGAAACAAATATAAAGTAGGAGTAAAAGTTTACGTAGATATCGAATTGTAAGTTGAAATATCTCAAGTATGTACAAGGAAACCACAAAATTCATCAGGCCCCATCTCCCACCATCATTGGAGTTTCTGTTGCAACTAAACTTACGAATGATTACCTAGATCCGAAGATCTTGAATTAAAATGCACAAGTAGAAAGCAGTGTACGAAAATTCTGAAAACTGCAGTATAGCAAGAACAGAGAAATTCTTTATCTGTAATTATGTAAGTTATTTTGTACTGAATTTGTGCTTTGTAATCCTTTTCTCTCGCTGTTAAGAAGACTAGTTCGTAACTGTGCTTGCCAGGTTCTGGAAAATTAAATCAGAATCAATTATCATTATTCTAAATAATGCTTCTAACTTATTTAAAGTAATACATTCAGTCCCTTTTTCTCAGGTCGCTCATTACTAAATACTGTTACACCATTTTTTAGTCTGCCAAGAAGATATTATCATACACTGTACTGAAATCATATGAGAGAAATTATTTTTTTTTTCTCGTGTATCTTACCTATATTTAATTTTTTGGGATTGTAGGCTCTCGAGATATGTAGCAAATAAGGTTTACCTAAATTTTCTTTATCGTTTATAGGCATATTATTCCTTTTTTACATTTTCATTCTAATAAATAATAGTATATAAATATACTATACTAACATTCCTGTACCTTTAACTCAGTGTTAAACATATTCTTCAAACCCTTTTTACTTTTTCCTACCCCCAGAAACAACAACAGAAATGTAGTGTTTAGTCTTCCTCCCCGAGTAAGCAAAAAGTTTGAATCAGCTCCTTATTCATATAATATCAGCTCTCTCATTGTGACTAATTTCTGTTCATACTTACGCTACATCTTATTATAGTGGCCAAGGGTCTATTTCCACCACATAAATCAATGTTCGAATTAAATATCTGTTAATTACTTTCATTAAAAGAATATCTTTATTCTTCTCTGTACTTCATTTCTTTATGATTATCATTCACAGGGTGTTTGCTTTGAATTGAAATTCAATCTTATTTTATTTCATCTTATTTTTATCAAAACTTTTGTTTGGAAATTTGCTGAATATGCCCTCTCTCTCTCTCTCTCTCTCTCTCTCTCTCTCTCTCTCTCTCTCTCTCTCTCTCTCTCTCTCTCATACTATATATATACATCACAAATCTAATATAATGAATTTTAATTTTTTCTCTTTTTCACATGGTTTGAGGAATATACGACACAAATTCCTTTTCCCCGATATGGTGCAATATGTTTAATAAATAGGTACTTGAATAACAGATCGTATTTTGATGTTCATTATTGCATATTCATGCCTTAGGCAAAAGTTCCGTCAGAATTCAAATGTCAAGTTAGGTTCAGGAAGTAAGGCAAAATAAAATGGAAAACTATATCTCCAAGCAAACTTAATTCTTAGTTTGTTATTATTCCCTGCCCTTTTGGAATTGTCTTCCCCTTATGTCAAATCAACTGTTAAGTATTTTAGGGACTTTTATCTCAGTGGTACATAAAACCGAAATAGTTTACAGGAAGACGTCCTACCAAGTGCCATTGATTTGCTGTTATTTCACGGAGCGAGGATTTTGTTCTCACTAACCTCAAGGAGAAAATAATTAATCAGTTAAAAAAAAAAACTCAACAAGTATATGACATCAATAAAGAAGTATCATCTATGGATAAAACATAATGTCATGAAAGACTGCGTCAGACGATAATAATTTTATGCAGCGTCAAAGAAGAAAATTTACTTCTCAGGTAAAGCAGAAACTCGGGATCTCTTGGCAAAAGGGCTACCTATTTTCTTGCTTATATGTAAGAATGTAAACACAACAACAACAACAACAACAACAACATAGCCTGACTATCCATCATGCAAAAGGGGAAAGATTGATCCTTCACCGCCACAACGCTGAGTCAGATTCTAATCATGACTTTTCTTCAGGTGTCCGTTTGGCTCATCATTCCGCCAGATTAATTGGGACTATCGGCTTTAAGCTCCTCCCAGAAAAGGTTTGAGTTGACCTTGGTCAGCATCACGGCTTCGGCTTTTAAAGAGAGAGAGAGAGAGAGAGAGAGAGAGAGAGAGAGAGAGAGAGAGAGAGAGAGAGAGAGAGAGTAGCGATAAAATGTCTATTGTCTAATAAAAGTCAGGGTTAAAAACCATTTAATTTGCTAAGTTGAGGCCATTTTTCGTCCTCTCGTTACAGTATTCGTGGATAAAAAAATTATTTTCATTAGGAAAAAGAAAAAAAGGGAAGATTAATATTTACCTAATTTGCTCTGCTTGACCACTGTTATTTTATCGCGCAATATTATTCATAAGTTCTTAAGTTATCTTTGTTAGAACAATAAAATTCTTTATAAAGAAATATATATTATCAAAAACAAATAAAGTTTAAAAAAACCTCCTTCCTGCATTTCTTGAAAATGCAAAGCAACTTTGCTAATAAACGCTTTTTAAAGCATTTTTAAAGCGAGGTCATGATTTGAGAGATAAAATACGAATTGATAGTTTGAATCTCGTGTTATCGTGAAAAATGTGTTATGAATTGGTTGAATGGTCGACAGAAGAAGGCAGAAAAAAAGTGTGTGTAATCAAAAGGGAGAACTCCTTTTCCAGTGCAATGTTTTCGGACATATTAATTTTGAACACGAATTTCATTATGAGCTTCGAAAACCTCAAGAAAATTTATGAGTAGTGTACCTGTCTGCATAAACAAGTGTAATTCTAGAATTAAGATTCATCAGTGGATATAATCCTGAACCTACCTACTATCTACTATTTAAAACGAACTATGCGATTCTTTGCAAATGATGTCTCTCTCACAGGTTTTAAGTTTCGTGTATCACACAGCTGCCAAAAGCGCTTAAAATGTCACTGGTAATCAGCGCTTTAAGTCCGAACTTCCTGTTAAAATAAGTACCTATAAATTAGTATAACGAGACCACTGAGCTGATTAACAGCTCTCCTAGGGCTGGCCAGGAGGATTAGATTTTTCATTGATGCAGCTAGCCCTTAAACGCCGAAGCGGTAAAAAAAAAAAATGTCTCCCGTGTGCCGGAGACGTTTCAGAGTGAGCGCGGGAGCGGAAAAAATATTTTTTTCAAAAAATCATAGCGCGCTTAGTTTTGAAGATTAAGAGTTCATTTTTGGCTCCTTTTTTTGTCATTGCCTGAAGTTTAGTATGCAATCATCAGAAATGAAAAAAATTATCATTATCATATATAAATAATGCGATATATGATAGCGCAAAAACGAAATTTCATATATAATTGTATTCAAATCGCGCTGTGCGCAAAACGGTTGAAGGTAACAAGTTACTTTTTTTTTCGTTGTAATTTACACTAAATTGCAATCATTTTGGTATATAACAAATTGTAAAACGATAAAAGCAACACAGAGAAAATATTATCACAAAATAATGCATGAATTCGTAACGCGCAGACGTAAACACATATTTTTTTTTCAAAAATTCACCATAAATCTAAATATTGTCCTAGAGACCTCGAATTTCTTTCACAATGAAGACAAAAATGATTGAATATTACTATACAGTAAGAATATTAGCTTACAAATGCAGTTTTCGACCATATCTGACGAGTTAAAGTTGACCGAATGTCGAATTTTTTTATATATATTTTTTTATATGCAATTATTTCGGAAATACTAAAAGCTACAACTTTCAAATATTTTTCGTTTTATGCTACATGAAATTGCGCACATTTTCATATATAAAACTCTATGAAATGCCTAATATGGAACGGAGCAAATATTCCGAGAATGGGACTTACGCATTTCGGAGATTTGTGGCGGAAAATCCGCGCGCGGAGGAAGGAAAGTTTTTTTTAAAAATTCACCATAAATTTAAATTTTGTGCTAGAGACTTCGTATTTGTTTCACGATGAAGATAAATGACTGAATATTACTAGACTGTAAGAGTTTTATCTTACAATTGCGTTTTTCGACCATTTCGGTAGAGTCAAATTTGACCGAACGTGGTTTTTTTTCTATTGATCGTGATTTATATGCAAATATTTCGAAAATGAGAAAAG
>NC_087201.1:2587078-2597078 GCF_015104395.2 Macrobrachium nipponense
TGCCTTCTGTCGCCCCATCCACCCAATTTATAAACAATTTTTCACGATAACACGAGATTCAAACTATCAATTCGTATTTTATCTCTCAAATCATGACCTCGCTTTAAAAATGCTTTAAAAATGACTGTTTTGAACAGACAAAGCGTTTTATTAGAAAAGTTGCTTTGCATTTTCAAGAAATGCAAGAAGGAGTTTTTTTTAAACTTTATTTGTTTTTTTGATAATATATATTTTTTTATAAAGAATTTTACTGTTCTAACAAAGATAACTTAAGAACTTATGAATAATATTGCGTGATAAAATAACAGTGGTCAAGCAGAGCAAATTAGGTAAATATTAATCTTCCCTTTTTTTCTTTCCTAATAAAAATAATTTTTTATCCACGAATACTGTAACGCGAGGACGAAAAATGGCCTCAACTTAGCAAATTAAGTGGTTATTAACCCTGACTTTTATTAGACAAAAGACATTTTATCGCTACTCTCTCTCTCTCTCTCTCTCTCTCTAGTTAAAAGCCTAAGCCGTGATGCTGACCAAGGTCAACTGAAACCTTTTCTGGGAGGAGCTTAAAGCCGATAGTCCCAATTAATCTGGCGGAATGATGAGCCAAACGGACACCTGAAGAAAAGTCATGATTAGAATCTGGCTCAGCGTTGTGGCGGTGAAGGATAAACATTTTCCCCTTTGCATGATGGATAGTCAGACTATGTTGCTGTTGTTGTTGTTGTTGTTTTTACATTCTTAATCGTAGGCAAGAAAATAGGTGGCCCATTTGCCAAGAGATTCCGAGTTTCTGCTTTACCTGAGAAGTAAATTTTCTTCTTTGACGCTGCATAAAATTATTATCGTCTGACGCAGACTTTCATGAAATTATGTATTATCCATAGATGGTACTTCTCGTTGATGTCATATACTTGTTGAGTTTTTTTTTTAACTGATTAATTATTTTCTCCTTGAGGTTAGTGAGAACAAAATCCTCGCTCCGTGAAATAACAGCAAATCAGTTGCACTTGGTAGGACGTCTTCCTGTAAACCATTTCGGTATTATGTACCACTGAGACAAAAGTCCCTAAAATACTTAACAGTTAATTTGACATAAGGGGAAGACATTTCCAAAAGGGCAGGGAATAATAACAAACTAATAATTAAGTTTGCTTGGAGATATAGTTTTCGATTTTATTTTGCCTGACTTCCTGAACCAAACTTGATATTTGAATTCTGACGGAACTTCTGCCTAAGGCATGAATGAATATGGAATAGTGAACATCAAAATACGACCTGTTATTCACGAACCTATTTAGAAAACATATTGCACCATATGGAAAAAGGAACTTGTGTCGTTTATTCCTCAAACCGGGTGGAAAAAATATGATTCATTATATTAGATTTGCGATGTATATATTGTTACGTATGAGCCTCGGCCTTAAGTGGTTCTAATACGTAAACGGAAATAGTTGAGGGAAAAAACAGAATAAATTAATTGAACTTACCGTAAAATGATTTAAAGTGTTAATTTACTCTAGAGGGAAAGGTCGCCAGAAAACTCAGCTAATTACTTTACATCTATTTATTTACAAGAGGCTGCTTAACAGCCTGGGAAAGTAAATGCAACTGGTCCACACGTGGACTAATAATATCTCTCAAGGGGATGATAGTTGGCTCAAAATGAGATTCACGTAAAAGCTGGTTTTCACAATGGTTCATATGTCTTGCGGTAATGCAACACTTGCGGGGCGAAGACTTGGACACGTGACTCAGGGAATCTGGAAAAGATCCCAGATTAGACAAGAATAAAAAGAAAGGACCTCTTGCACAAGTTACGATTATTCAGTTCTCTAACACTGGGGAAAAGGCACTCTAGTGTTTAACTGAGGTATGCAATGACTTCATTTGTCTAGGACGATCACACAAGGGAAGCATGCAGCCATGAGGCAGTGAAAGGAACAAAGGGATATTCCCTTGAATTGGAAGTTTGAATTGTGAAAATGGGGAGTAAATAGACTCTAGGAAGTAAGGAACTGGCAATATGCTGTTTCACAAGATGTACCTGGATGCCATGATCAGTGGACCTTTGTAGAAATGTGGCCTGGGCTTTTGTCTCAGGTCTGGGGCTCTGGGCGCGCCAGTAACGCCGTTAGGCCTAAGTGTGGAAGGCTGGCTGCCGGGACATCCGTCCGAGGTCACGACTGGAGCTGACTGAGGGCGACGGCAGGTGTGTTTCCTGGGTGTTGGGGGTCAGCTTAACCCCCCAAGAGCAGGGCAATCCTGGAAACAAAACATACAGCCAGCAGAGGATTCACAGGAAAAAGGAGCTGAAGACGTAGGCCTAATAAGTACCAGTTTACCTACATCCTTCCCTTTGGGATACGTCCCTAAAGCTGACAAGAGTCTATTTTCCCCCTTCTAGCAGGAAATTCCTATCTCTGGCTGGCTAGCTTTGGTTTCCCGCCTAAATCAGCTGATATTTGGAGGAATATGGCTGCCGTTTTACAAATCAAAATATTTAACTAAATGCTGGGTAGACGAGGAGATCAATAAACGTAGCAGCTCCCCCTGTTAAGAAGGCATTCACTCCCTTTCGGGCGTGAAGGCCTTGGCTTAAATAAGTTGATCGTCTTGACTACCCAGTTCTCCTACTCCAACTGAGGTTTTTTTAGAGCAGCGATACAGCTAACTACAGTGGCCTACCTAACTTATAGGTGGAGATGCTAAGTGTACCAACTTATTGGATTAATGTAGTCTAGCCTAAGTAAGAACTACTGGTTGTCTGTGACGACAATCTACTCTACCCCTAGGTAAGGTTACTTGAAAACTCTTTTTCCTACTACCCTAATGCCCTGGTACTAAATCATTAGCCTAACCTACTCAATACAGTTAATTAGAGACGCAATCATTCCAGAGTGTGGTATGCACAGTAGTGGTTTATCTAACCTGAATTGTTAAAGTACATGATGTGAGGCAATGATGTGTGAGGATGATGAGTGATTAGTGGAGTACCAGCATGGAAATGTAATGAGGTAATTATGACATTTACATGAGAGTTAGTATTACAATTTCTAGGGGTTAGAGGGTTAGTTTACTGACAGAGATCAGGCTGGCTACCTTCTCTGGGTAGGTGCCAGGATCACTCTGC
The DNA here is from genome assembly GCF_015104395.2 of Macrobrachium nipponense. NCBI lineage: Eukaryota > Metazoa > Arthropoda > Malacostraca > Decapoda > Palaemonidae > Macrobrachium > Macrobrachium nipponense. Next base: position 2,590,212 of record NC_087201.1, read on the forward strand.
ACATGAATGTGACACTGTACCTTGGGCACAGGTGTCAAGGAGAGCATGTGGCTCTTTTGTTAGTGGGTTAATGACGTCCCTTCTTCTTCTTATTCCTCCAGGACCTGGCTATACCAGTCCTAGGAGTAGACGGAGGAACCGACTCTGGGGTAAGGCCAGAAACGCCGTCAAGAGCAGAGGCAGTGGTAGCCTGAGGGATTGCAGGAGAACACCCTACTTCGGTATCTGCAGCAACCGTCATAGAGGTGGAACCTACTGCAGGGGAGGCCCTCACTTCGGCTGCTGCGACAACCGTCGTAAGGGGAAAACTCCAGGCTGACTCCTGGTCGGGCAGTTCCTGGTCGTCCAGAGGAGGTGTAAAGGTAAGGTCTGCCGGAGGTTCATCCTCGGGCGACAGAGGTGAGGCCGAAGAAGAATCATGGACTTGGAATTAGCCATGGGCTGCGGTAAGCTCCATGCCTGTTGGAGGATCTCCTGTAGGAGGATCCTTGATAAGGTTAGGCGCCAGCGCTAGCTGAGGGCCAGGCACAGAGGTTAAGTTCTGTGGTGGCTCTACGTCCAGGCTGGACGGAGCTTGGCACTGCTCAGTGCTGCCAAGTGGCACTGGCAGAGAGTTGAGGTCGACTGGACCTGTGACGGGTACCGGAGGTGCAATACCTCTCAGCGGGCCCTTAGTAATGGGAGACAGAGGCTCCTGTCTCTTTTGGAAGGCTGAGCCTTGTGGAATATGGTCAGTGTCCGCTGCTGGTAGTCTGCTAGGGCACCTAGGCCAATTCGTGGACTGCCCTAGTACGTTGCAGGTTTTGCAACAGAAATATGAATGATCAATCTCCCTCCTTGGTAACGGGGAGACTGTTGGTGGACATACTTCCAGGAAGACGTAGAATTCCGAGGACTCCTTGCTTTGGAGTTATTTGTCGTAGGGTTAGGACCCCTAGACTTTTTGAAATGAGAGGGAGACTTCATGTCTTGCCCTAGGAGGAGGTCGTAACCTCCTGGAATGTAGCTTGCAACTGCAAGGGTACAAACTTTGGAGAAGTGAGGTCTGGTGACTCTCAATTGTACGGTCAGAAGGATCAGTTTAATATGATTGATGCCTTCAATGGTGATCAGTTGACGTCTGTCAATACTAGCCCCTCGGGGGATTTGGTCTTCCCGTATCAGGGAGATTTGAGGGGTGCGACGGTGATAGGGCCCTTAGCCGGGGGTCCTAGTAAAGAAGGATTGGTAACGGCCCTTGCGATGGCGGGAATATTGTGATTAGCGCACCCTCCATAGTTGGCAGACATGTGACCCTTGTGGCCACAGTCTCGGCAGAACTGGTTCCAGAACTTCTTCCGTGGCACTGGATGATACGGCCGAGATGCCCCCACAGGTTGCAAATCTGTGGAGTCACCAAGGCTGGCAGTGCGCTCTGGCACATTTGAAGAGTCCTCTCTGGCAGTGATTTGAGGTAGGGAGGTTAAGGAATCCTCCGTTGAATCACCCTCGGAAACAAGTCCGAGGTTAACTGGTGGGCTTACCTCTTCCAAAGTGGAGGAGGTAGGCGGTAAAATGGTAAGAGGCTGACCAGAGACGGCGGGACTGTGAGAGACAGTAGGTGCAGGGCTGGAAGCTGGCAGAGTGGCTTGAGCTAAGATACTCTCCTTACGGGCCTTCTCTCGCTTGATTTTGAGTTCCTTCTCCTTGAGAGCTAGCTCATGCTTTCTCTCTTCTTCCCTTGCCTTCCTTTCTGCTTCTCTTTCCCTTCTCTCTGCTTCTCTGGCTTTTCTCTCTGCTTCTCTGGCTTTTCTCTGGTTTTCTCTTTCTTCCCTTTCTTGCAGGCATGTGGCATCCTGCTGCGCCTTCATCCACTGGTCAAGTGCTGGTCCAGTGTAACCGGCCTCCTTACCCAGAGTTATGAGGGCTCAGAGCTTCTCTAGCTCTAATGGTAAAGAAATCACGGGAAGCAGGGGAAGACATTTCCCTTAGGCTGCAGTAGAGGTTCATACAAAATTAGAAATAATGGTGGCCAGGAATAGTACTGGATGGAATGGGAGTGCCTACTTGGTAACGTGGCACTCACTTGGAAATGGGTTCTGCGACGTGGTAGAGAAAAAGTCTGAAAAGACTGGGTGCTCTGTGGCACTTGGGAAGTGTCCCGTAAGTGGGTGGCACTTCTGGAATGGCACCTTCTAATCAGGTGAGACAATCAAATGGAGTGTGCGGTGTACGTCACACTTAAGGGCGTTCCCAACTTGGGAGACGCTGGAATGGGCAACCTGTAGGTCCAATACAGGCGCACGGCACTTATGGAGGTGTTCCTTGGTTGAGTGATCCGGGATAGCGGATACACTAATGAATGGGCGTTCCGTAGGACTGACACGCAGGTAAATAGCTACCTGTACGTCCTGTACAGGTGCACGGCACTTCAGGAGGCGTTCCTTTTGGACAGCACTAAGGGCTGGTATTGCGGCACTTCGGGAGGCGTTCCCTTGGAGTGGTCCAAAGGATCACTGACCCTTGTACATGGACACATTAATTAATTGGGCGTTCCGTAAGGACGGACACGCAGGTAAAGGGCTACCTGTACGGCTGTACAGGTGCACGGCACTTCAGGAGGCGTTCCTTTTGGACAGCACTTAGGGCTGGTATGGCGGCACTTCGGGAGGCGTCCCCTTGTTGAGTATTCCGAAGGATCACTGATCCTTTTACATGGACACTAATGAATTGGGCGTTCCGTAAGGACGGACACGCAGGTAGAATGGCTACCTGTACGGCTGTACAGGTGCAATGGCACTTATGGAGGCGTTCTTTGGACAGCACTAGTAGTGCTGGAATAGCGGCACTTCAGGAGGCGTTCCTTTGAGCACTGGTAGCATGCTGGTGTGTCCCGTCGGACGACACTAAATGCAGTATACTCAAATATACTGAAGAGAAATGGCACTGCTCGTGGCAGAGTGTAATGGTGGAGGAGAGAAAGTAAAAGGTGGGAGTACTTCAGCAGCCAGTCGATGGGACAGGCCAAGAATTAGTGGCACTGTAAAATGGTAAAACCTGACGTGCAATGGTGGTGGCCAGTCCTAGACTGGTAGGCTTCCTTGTCTGGAAGTAATGAATTTGCGTGGCACACTGTGCGGTTTGTGCTTGCGGTATACGCAAGTCTTTTGGGATAAAGAAATGGAAGAGACCACTCAGGCAACGACAGGTAATGGTAATTTGAAAATGCTCAGTCCTTTGCTGAAGTACTCGGTAAATGAAATAAATGCTTGCAAAACTGCAATGGACACAGGCGCGTACGTATCACGCTCAGTGTAAATGAAAGACACAAGAGACTAAAATAATGTTAATTCTGCATATGTATAAGTAATGGACGTAGTACTCTTGGCTTCGTGAATAATAGGCTCTCTCTCTCTCTCTCTCTCTCTCTCTCTCTCTCTCTGAGAGGGTGAAAATGATATATGATGAACTCCCTTGTATGTAATTGAACTAATACTTTTAGTTTTAATACGACGCAACTTGCGTTAAATGATTTACTTACGTTAATGTGTAATGAAAAAATTGCATTGGATAAGGTTTATGAAAATGATACCGCGCTAGCGATGAACGATATTTACGTTATGTTAGCGGCTTGCGCTTATATGAAATGATTTGCGTTTTCATATGAAATTTACAACGATGCGTTTTGCATTAACAATTCTTGGAATTTTACTGTACTTTAAAGATTTACGTTAACTTTACGTAAGGTTACTAGGTCCCTGTGACAAGTGAAAATGACGGTAAGGATTTTAAGGTGAAAATGTTAGCAAACATTTGTAAATGAGGTTACGTTAAGTACGAAAGGAAATGAAACTTTCGCTCAGCGAGCGGGTTAGCGATGCTAGGTGAAACGCGTGGTGGTTGAACAGCATGTCGTTCAAACAGCTGATCTGTAAATGCGAAAGCGATTTACATCACGAAATTCTAGTTTCTTATTCAAGGCGAATTAACGTTAATTTCTCTGGCAGAAAGATAGATACTAGTACCGAGATTAATATTATTTACATTAAAACTTTGAGACTTACGTTACTTTGCTTAAATCGTTGAGATAATGCTTAAAGGGATACAAACATGGCTGCATTGTGCGAAACGAAGGTTGGCTAGGAAAGCGCATGCGCGAAGCTTACGAAGCTGGCAGGCTTGAGAGAGCGTTTACGCTCAGCTGACTAGAGCTGGCTGGCTCAGCGGTTACCAACACTTGGAATGAAAACTAAGTTAAAACGAATTCCCCTAACATATCACAGACAAAAGAATTGTACACTTCTTTTGCCGTGGCCATTAGTAGAACACTCCTAACTAGCTAGGCTTTCTAACACAGCAATAAACCCTGGCAAAGCACTTCCTAGTTTGAACTAGTACTTTCTGGCATCTATCTTACACGTGCTCGTGTCTCGTCAGGCGAGGACAGTACAAAATAACAGAGAATTCACTCGGCGCTCTGGCCATTACAATAATAATATTTCTAATGAAACTACTTAAACGTACCTTAAGCTAACATTGGTTATAAATAATCATATTATATGAATGGTATACCTTACCGTGAGTCAGTGTGTGTCTTCCGCTGCAAGTGTGCTTTGATTTGCGCTTTGTAAAAACATTTACATTTTACGTTTTACAAGGGATAACGCGATTTACAAGCTTTTTAAGCAAGCTAGGTTCGAATGTCGGCAAGGTGCGCCATTGTTACGTATGAGCCTCGGCCTTAAGTGGTTCTAATACGTAAACGGAAATAGTTGAGGGAAAAAACAGAATAAATTAATTGAACTTACCGTAAAATGATTTAAAGTGTTAATTTACTCTAGAGGGAAAGGTCGTCAGAAAACTCAGCTAATTACTTTACATCTATTTATTTACAAGAGGCTGCTTAACAGCCTGGGAAAGTAAATGCAACTGGTCCACACGTGGACTAATAATATCTCTCAAGGGGATGATAGTTGGCTCAAAATGAGATTCACGTAAAAGCTGGTTTTCACAATGGTTCATATGTCTTGCGGTAATGCAACACTTGCGGGGCGAAGACTTGGACACGTGACTCAGGGAATCTGGAAAAGATCCCAGATTAGACAAGAATAAAAAGAAAGGACCTCTTGCACAAGTTACGATTATTCAGTTCTCTAACACTGGGGAAAAGGCACTCTAGTGTTTAACTGAGGTATGCAATGACTTCATTTGTCTAGGACGATCACACAAGGGAAGCATGCAGCCATGAGGCAGTGAAAGGAACAAAGGGATATTCCCTTGAATTGGAAGTTTGAATTGTGAAAATGGGGAGTAAATAGACTCTAGGAAGTAAGGAACTGGCAATATGCTGTTTCACAAGACGTACCTGGATGCCATGATCAGTGGACCTTTGTAGAAATGTGGCCTGGGCTTTTGTCTCAGGTCTGGGGCTCTGGGCGCACCAGTAATGCCGTTAGGCCTAAGTGTGGAAGGCTGGCTGCCGGGACATCCGTCCGAGGTCACGACTGGAGCTGACTGAGGGCGACGGCAGGTGTGTTTCCTGGGTGTTGGGGGTCAGCTTAACCCCCCAAGAGCAGGGCAATCCTGGAAACAAAACATACAGCCAGCAGAGGGTTCACAGAAAAAAGGAGCTGAAGACGTAGGCCTAATAAGTACCAGTCTACCTACATCCTTCCCTTTGGGATACGTCCCTAAAGCTGACAAGAGTCTATTTTCCCCCTTCTAGCAGGAAATTCCTATCTCTGGCTGGCTAGCTTTGGTTTCCCGCCTAAATCAGCTGATATTTGGAGGAATATGGCTGCCATTTTACAAATCAAAATATTTAACTAAATGCTGGGTAGACGAGGAGATCAATAAACGTAGCAATATATATATATATATATATATATATATATATATATATAATATATATATATATATATCATACATATATATCACAATTGTATTATCATTAATTTAGATTTTTCCCTCTTTTTGACCCGATTATTTATATATATATATAATATATATATATATATATATATATATTATATAATATATATATATATATATATATATATATATATATATATATATATATATATATATATATATATATATATATATATATATATATATATATATATATATATAATAATATATATTATATATAAATAACGGGTCAAAAATTATATATATATATATATATATATATATATATATGTATTATATATATATATATATATATATATATATATATATATATATATATATATATATAATGTGTGTGTGTGTGTGTGTGTGTAGATGAGAGAGAGAGAGAGAGACAGGAGAGAGACAGAGACAGAGACAGAAGACGAGACAGAGACAGAGAGAGAGAGAGAGAGTAGAGACAAGAGAGGACAGAGAGAGCGAGAGAGAGAGGAGAGAGAGAGAGAGAGAGAGCATATAAAATTCAAACATGTTAGCATATTAAGCTAATTTCCAAACAGAAGGTTTGATAAAAATAAGATGAAATAAAATAAAATTGAATGTCAATTTGAAGCAAACACCCTGTGAATGACAATCATAAAGAAATGAAGTATCAGAGAAGGATAAAGATATTCTTTTAATGAAAGTAATTAACAGATATTTAGTTCGAACATAGATTTATGTGGTGGAAAAAGACCCTTGGCCCTTATGACAAAATGTAAGTAAGTATGAACAGAAATTAGTCACAATGAGAGCGCTGATATTATACATTTTTGTTGTTGTTTTTTTGGGTGGATAGGAAAGCCTAAAAAGGGTTTGAAAAATATGACTATCATTGAGTTAAAGATACAGGAATATTAGGATAGGATATGTATGATTTATTTATTAGAATGAATATGTAAAAAATAAATAATGCGCAGGTTAAACGGTACAGAACAA
>NC_087201.1:2602885-2612885 GCF_015104395.2 Macrobrachium nipponense
AAATTGTTGGAACATGTATGTGGCGATCATTTGTTCTTCTGAGAGAGAGAGAGAGAGAGAGAAGAAGAGAGAGAGAGAGAAGAGAGAGAGAGAGGTTTTTAACGCACCAGCAAGGGATCAAATCTGAAATAAACACGGCAGTGTTTATTTATTTATTTATTCATTTACTTTTTATCAAACAGACGGACGGTCGAGAATAGATTTTTATTTCCTTCATACATGCCAACGCAAAACTATGATACTTCGCCTTATACAGTTTCTCTAAAGATGATTTGTTTTTTTTTTTTATTGGCAATTAGGTCAGTAGTTCATCGTGTATGCTTACATGTATTGTTTGTTCACGTAAACTTTAAATGAAGGTTTGCGTACGAAACATAATTGCCGCCTAATGTTAATTCCTTTGTCACTCCCCTTTCTCTATATTGTAATACTAGGGTATAGTCATTTATGTAAATGTCTACCTCAGGCATTCTGGTGGAAATCTTTAGAGGAGGTTTCTCTAACTCTACTTGCGTTCGTTTTATTACAACCGCACTTCATAACTTAATACTTCAATCCATTCTCACACTCTTCCTTTTCCGTCGTCCAAATTTAGTGACCTAATCTTAACATACCGATTACAAAGAGCTCAGTTTAGATCGCACCCTCGTGACTGCTAGATTTTATTTTTTTTAAATATTGAAGTGTACGATTCTCATCAGATTTCCGGGATGAGTAGGGTACCTACCTTCTTTCCAAGGCTCTTAAGAGATGAGGTTTTAAATATGAAAGTGAACGGTTGATTTAGTTGGAAATTACCATCAACTTTGACTAAGGATGACAGAAAGGGTATAAAAGAGTCAGTCACTCTCTCCAAATGATAAAATGTATTGAAAGACTTGATGGAATTTAAGATAAAAGTTATGACTACAAATCATGGGTCATGGACGTATTTAAAACGTATATATGGAGTGAATGACGGTGCCGAAAGATTTCTATTTGGTTTATTAATTACTTCATCAGTTTTAAAACAAAGAGTTTTTCTCTCATGGACACCACATTAAATATATATATATATATATATATATATATATATATATATATATATATATATATATATGCATATATATTATTTAGAACAGTTACTGTAAATAAGTGTTTTCAAAGTAAATGGCGCCTTAAGATTAAGAAAATGGGACTTAGCACTAATTTCACAGCTAACTGAGGATTATAAGCACTGCAACTGATGCCCCTACCACCGCCCAAACCCCCCTGCCCCCCATGCACTTCGTTTTATGAAACATAAAATTTACAATTTTATATAATATCTTTTCTCTTTTTTTAATCCTACTGTAAACTAAAGATTTTTACATTTTTCCTGCAGTATTTCTCTCTCAGCTTTACCAGTTTAAGTAGTATTTCGACATCACATGCATACCCTCGATAATATCCACTTGACGCGAGTTGATTCTCTCTCTCTCTTCTCTCTCTTCGCTCTCTTCTCTTTCTCTCTCTCTATCTCTCTCTCTCTCCTCTCTCTCTCTCCCCTCTCTCTCTCTCTCTCATATCTGATAATATAAAAGTCTAACAAATCTATACCCGATAATGATTTAATTGCTGAAATACATTGTCTCTGACAATTGTATCATATCAGTGACAAGGAAAATTGAACTAAAGGGAATAATGAAAAAAAAGAATACAACGAATTCTAGCCAGAAGAGATCCAGAGTATCAGATGGAACTCTCAACCAGTCATCAAGGCCGTGACGTTTCGTTTAGTAAAATTGAATGCGCATTGATTTTTCCGTAAACTTTGATTGGATTTCAAATGATTGCCCGAATAAACTCAGTGTGTTACTGTCAACATTTATTTGCTCCTTTTGGGGCCGGGGGGGGGGGCGGAGGCGAGCTAGGACACGAGCTATGTGATTCAATCTGAAAAGCTGCGTATAGGACAAAATATACACACACACTATATGTGTGTATGTGTGTGTGTGTATGTGTGCGAGTGTTTATATATATATATATATATATATATATATATATATATATATATATATATATATATATATATATATACACACACACACACACACATATATATATATATATATATATATATATATATATATATATATATACATATATATATTTCCTAGACTACAATGGGAGAGAGCTATGAAATGAGATCTGATTTGGTAGAAACGTTTGATGTTATTTTTCGCTGTTACTATGGAAGCTTTTAATCTATTATACTTTAAGTGATGTAATTATTAAAAAAAGCAATAGATAGATAAACAAAGGGTATCTTTGTCTTACTCTGCCGCGGGAACTTGAAATCCTGTTATATATTATGATTGAATAATATTTAGCGAAATATCTTGTTTATAGTCTTTAATCATATCAAGTTTCCTGACTACTATAAATTTTTTACGGTTTTGCTTTTCATAGGCGAACAGTAACAGAAGACTTAATTTCAAAATGATATTGTGTGAGTTTAGATGTTTTATTTTCTAATTTTTGGAGATGCCTGGCTTAAGTGTAAAGTCAATACCATCGTCATTAAATCCAAGGTTTTGAACTGAGCAGGAAAATTAAAATATTAGCATAGAAATCGATCAGCTAAATAGAAACTAAGAAAAATCATAAAAAAATATTACATAACTGCTTACTGAACGGCCACACTGCTGTCTGTCAGAGTTTTTAAAACATTCATTCCAAATCTCACATTAATTTTGGAGTCGCAAAATTGAGGATAAAACAGTGTGACTAGACTTTGGGTTATCGTCAAGGCGCTCAACCATTCCATTAAACTGGGATACCTACTATGCATTCCAGAAGCATTGAAATAGTTCGTCGGGTACAGCTCGACCTTGTGGATGGGGCTTAGAAAAAAAAACCCTTTTCGAACAAGGGGTGCTTAATGACGTATATGTGACGCAAACTCATCCTCCCTTACCTAATTTTATATATATACATAATAATATATATATATATATATATATATATATATATATATATATATATATATATATATATATATATAATCATCATACAATACTCGTATAATAATTTGCTTTTAAAAATTCTCGTATTGTCCAGAATAGGAAGAATGACATTTAACCACAGGTCAAACAACCGCTTGAAAAGCCACATTAATTTGCTTTTAAAAATTTCGTATGGCCCAGAATAGGTAAAATGGCATTTAACCATAGTTCAAACAACCGTTTGAAAAGTTGTGGTGGAGAAAACGCAATACCGACGTCACAGATACACGTCAACACTGTTGCGGAAGGTTGAGTGGGAAGCGCGTCCTGAACCTCATTATCTTAAATAAAAAAATTAATAAAACACATAAGGCGATAAACAGCACTTTCGAAAATTAGGACGAAGTTGGAAACACTCAGTGGTTTAGTGACATGGAAATCCATCATAAGTCGGTTTAAAAGTATTTTACGAAAAACACTTACGTCATGGTCTCTGGAATGCTTAGTAGATGATTATCATGTTTGATTAACCTTTCAAGGAGAATCTAAGAGTGGATGGGTTCCAAACCGCGGAACTGTTTGTTTGTTTGTTTGTATGGTGTTTTTGCGTTGCATGGAGCCAGTGGGAACTGTTAGCCTTGCTATCATAACTCTGGAATCCAGGCTTACGAGAAACTAATGAATCTAATCAATTTTAAGCTTGATTATGGGTAAACTCATTCCCGTCAGTCATTTGTTAGCTGGATGATTTGTTGCCAGGGTTTCCCATTTTGCTCTAAATGGCACATTTAGGCAAAAACTCCTTTTTTAATAATTTCCAAACGGTAATGCTTTTGGATGCACTAGAAGCCACAAATAACATTTAGTTTATCTAATTTTATTTCAAATTTTATCTTTCTGTAAAAGAAAACTATTGTGCCGTCCGCCTCTTGCTGTCTGCCCTCAGATCTAAGAAAAAAAAAAAAAAAAACTTGGGCTAGGGGGCTGCAAATTGGTGTTTTGATCTTTCACCCTCCAATCATCAACCCTCTAACCTCCGAAGTTTTTATTTAATTTAAGGTTAAAGTTAGCCATGGTTCAAGCTTCTGTAAGCGCTTTCCGGAATCATGGGAAGCACCCTCACTCTACCGCATCCGGTGAGCAACTGGAGAGCTGCCGGTCATAGCTGGTGGTTTTATACAGCATTATACGTCGTACAGAAATATCGATTGGGCCGAAGAAACATCGGCGCATTTTTTGGGGGGAGGGGAACTTCGTCCAATTTAAGGATAAAATTTGCATCTTGATATTAGAATTCTATTTTTTCTTCAATTAATCTTTTTATCTTGAAAGAAGTACTTTTAAGTAGTTCTTATTCCATTCGGCTATTACCATCAGTTATTCTTTTGTACGGAATGATTGAAGATTCCTTATGACATTACAATCTGCACCCGACACTTTGATTCTATGCAAGCAAAATTGTGAACTGCTGACTTATTTTATGATAGAGGTGTATTCACAACGTTCTCTGAATCACTTGGCAACTCTGAGAGAAAGAGAGAGAAACAGAGAGGAAGAGAGAGGCATCAAGTGCAATTTTTCCTGCTAAAATAAAGTGGGTATTGAATTTAATGTCTTGGACTTGTGGTTTCGAATCTACTAAAATTTGTGGCATTCCTAGTAAATATGTAAATGAACCATATAATCTGAAGTTTAATGAAGAAAGTAATTAGGATTATTCAAATTAACATCGAAAGCCTCACTCAGCACCAAGAGTATATCTGAACGAAAATTAGTCATCTCGACGCGAGTTGCATAATAGGGAAACTTGTGTATAATTACCGTAGTACACCTGAATCATACGTGTACGTGCTACGAAAGTTATTAGGCGTCGTAATTATAGTTACATTCATGTATCCATCGGGACCAAAGACGGTTGACTAAGGAGACTTCAGAACTGGGGGATTAAACTAATGATGCTATGCTAATGACTTATTCACCTCGGGAAGACCTGCCCCCCACCCCACATCCCCACCCCCGTCCAGATATGAAAAGGATTCTCAGAGGTAGGATTCAGATCGGGCGCTGATGAATTGGAGACGACCCAAAGACAAGAACACTAAGAAATATTTGTAATCGTACCGCAAATGATACAAATGATACCAAGACTTATTAATGTACATCACTAGAACTTCTAATACTATTTATATAACAATTCTCTCTCTCTCTCTCTCTTCTCTCTCTCTCTCTCTCTCTCTCTCTCTCTCAGTCTGGGAAAATACCAAGGTACGGTGCTTTGAAAATATACGTCTATATTTTTTTTTTATTGTATATATCCTCCAGAGATTTCTAAATACCGAATACGCAAGCAAGCACAGACAGAAACACAAAATCGGAATATTCTCCCAATTTCTAAGCTCAGTTTCACTAAATTAATATTCTTTTTTCAAAGTCGAGAAACCAATGCTGACAAATTGAAAATTAAGGATTTCAGAAATAAACTATACAGGCTGAGAAATATCAGTCGATAAGATAAAAAAAAGGGTAAAAAATTTAAAAGGAAAATGTCGAATATATCTAAAAATCGCTTCGTAGCAAACAGAAAATCTAAAAAAAAAAAATAAAATAAAATAAAATAACAGAGATAAAAACACACACACACACCAACATCGAAGGGAGAAAAGGACTGCGCACCCCGCCCATTTGTTTTTCTTTTTTTTTCCCCTCCATTTAGTTACTCCGACAAAATTATATAGTACTAAAAATAAAATGATTTTACATGTTACCCGTCAGGCTGCTGGCCAGCAGAACCCTTCCATTACTGGTGCTAGGTCGAATTAAGCATGAATTAGGGGCATATGGCCTGACCGTCGTAAAATGTCGTAAGATTATAATCGATTAAAGTTATAAATGAAGTTATTATTATTATTATTATTATTATTATTATTATTATTATTATTATTATTATTATTACACGTTTTATGGCCTCCCTGGTAAGCTAGTTCTATTTCTTTTTATTCGTGGAAACATAATTATGACAGAAAATAAATTATAATATCGTTTAGAGACACTGTGTTCATTACGTTAAACTTATCTTCTACTATGGCTGGTCTGAACATCAAAGCGGCAGGCAGTCTTTATTTTATGTTTATGTATATCAGAAAACATTAATGTAAGTCTATCACGTCTAAGGCAATCATTTATGAACTTAAAAGTGTCAAATATGAATGACTTCACTCTAGAGTCATACCTTACTAAGGTGTTTATGTATTCTCGCAACGTGTCTCAAGAAAGTGTGCATTAAAAGTCAAGGAATACGATAAATCCCATTCCTGTCATTTAGAAGAAAGATAAAACCACAGGATATAAAGCTTCAGGGATCAGTAATTTGGATCAGCCGTTTTATGACCTTGTGCAAGAGGAGACAAAATTCATGATCTTCTCAGGCTGTTATTTACGATAATTTTCATCGCTTTCGTATTTAACTTTCGGAATACTGGACACCTTAAAAAGACCGATGGCTTACTCGACTTAAAAACAAAGTAGTGTTGTTTATTTTCATTTTTTTTATTAACAATCCATTTTGTTTAAAGAATCATGAACGCACACCAGCTGTGTTGGTATTATTATTATTTTTTTTTTCAAGCAACGGAAAACAAATTCGCTAACCAGAAATACCACTGGTAAGGTACTTTCATTCGGTAGCTTTTGAAACTCCATTAAGTTCCTGCAGTTTATGGCGAGACCTGATACGAGTTTTAAACTACGAAAGGTATTTTTTGTAACATTAGACAAGGACGCAAGGTATATGAGGAAAAGGGTAGTAAGAGCACCGGCTAAATTTTAACTGTTAAGATATTCAATAAATTGCCTAAATTAATGTCATCGACACGAAACGAAGACTTATCAAAAATTGAATTCTTGTGTGTAATAACCGTCGTAATTTTTCATATTTCTTTTCCATTTCTGAATTCAAAATCTTAAACTTTATAGACCGAAATGAAATATCTGGGTTATTATGTTGAGAACCAGATTACGTGTACCAATTAATCAATTATGTAATCAATGTGGAATATTGTTGGTCCATTGTTTTTCTCCATTGTTCATAAGCCTCTTATAAGCAGAAACATTGGTTGGCTAATGCAGACACTGACAACAATAAATCCGTTTAGATATGGAATATTTTTAAAATTCTTTTTTTTTTTTTTTTTTTTTTTAGTAAAGACAGACTAAATGGATGTGTTAGACGAGCTACCTGATCACAGGACGAGAACGATTTGGACAGTTCCCTTAAAGACACAAAAAGATCAACAATAAAATTTAGTTTTCTATTTAAGAAAGAAACGATGAAAAAAAATCATTTGTTGTAATGAGTTGCAAAAAGTAAAACCTAAATAGGAAACTAAGACTATATAGTTTCTAATGTCTTTTTTTTTATTCTACATTACTTTTGTGCTCTTACTATCTTTATTCTTTAACAAATTCTGTTCTACTGAGTAATGAGTAATTCACTGTGAATTACTCATTGATTATTTTTCAACGTAAAACGAACTAATTTTTTTTCCGTGATATAAAGTGACAAAGAAAAATAAAATACTGACAATAAATATAGAACCTTCCCTATGAATATAAATTACCCTTGATAAGTTATTTCTCCACTTTATTCATTTGGAAACCTTTGCTTGGCAGGAAATTAAAATATATCCAGCATAAGGAAATCATTGGTTTAAATTGTTTTTCCATTGAAAATCTGTTCGAAAAGCAGAATATAGCAAGTGCAAGGACTGAGGATCAAAAGCAGGAAATACCAACCTGCTCAGAGTTTCAATAGTAAGACGTTGTTTTTGTATGTAGTCACATTGTACTTTTTTGTTTGTTGATGCTGGGGCACTCAAATATCGCCGTGCAGATATCACTACTTTTCAATATAACAAAGAATGCTAAAACACAGAAAAAACGAGCCATTAAAAACCATCATTAAACATTTTGGATTTTCTAGACGGCTAAATTTTGCAGCTACTGCAGTAAGTCGCCAGATATCATGAGCTAAATATTACCCCACAAATACAGGGTGTCCATAAAGTCCCAGTACCATTTAAAGTAATTATTGCTTGTCATTTTACTGGGACTTTATGGACTCACTGTGCTACTGAGCTACATTTTCAATATCATCCTGGTCACGTACTTTGTGGGAGATCTTACTATCATAAGAAATGTATTTCAAAAATCAAATTGCCTGACTATCTCCCAGATTTCATTACACGTTTAAGAATCCATCAATCAGTACCTAGGACATATCCCTCTTTCTACGAATGGATTAAAAATTGTGTGAACAGTTCAGTGCAACACTTAATATTCATTCTTTTTATGAAACTCTCCCTGGAATATCCAAAGAAGTAAGTCAATCATTATGAGTAACTTTTAATGGGTGATCGATATTGCAACGCCAGCGAAAAGAAAAAAAAAATTCAATAAGCAGCCCTTTCAGTCATTTCACTACGTCATTATTCTAGTTTCTCGGCCAAAACGAAATGGCCTCTGAAAGAAAATATATATGTGTACTCAATTACACAATAAGGAGTAACGGACTTATCCAAAACTATGCAAATTACCAGAATAAAACATCGCTTGAGTGAAAAACTGATATGGATACCAGCATGCTTACAAATTCATGCTCATATAAAAATGGACAAAAAGTATAATACACCGCCTTGACTGGATTTATAGTAATGTAATAAAAATTGAGCGTGGTAGCAGTTTTGATACATATTTTTTACTCTCAAACAAGGAGTTATCGTCTTGTTTATTGTTGCAGGAAATAGTTATTTTATTTCTGCTTTCTCTTGAGGAGAAATCCGGCAGGACGTCCACTTTGCAAAGGAAAATCCGACTAAGCTAACCTACTTGAATATTTACCTCAATCCTTTTGTAATTAAAGGAACCCATGGATCATACACGATCACAAAAGACAATAAATAGTTCATTAATTTATTAGTGGCGAGGTAGAAAGAATTGAAGCTGAGTTTTATGATGGTAACGATTGATAGAGTGGATGTAATTTTGTATTTCTTAATCAAAATCATTCGCTTATATAATCACTGTATAAACGGAAAAACCATCAACTGTAATATTTATTTTAACTTTCGTCTCGGGAGGTATTAGTCTTATATATATTATATATTATATATATATATAGTTATATATATATATATATATATTATATATATATATATATATATATGATATATATATATATATACATATATATATATGTATATGTATATATGGATAATAATATAATATAATTAATTATATTTATATATATAAATATATATATTCTATATATATATATATATATATATATATATATATATATATATATATATATTTAGGGGGGGGTGGAGGGCTTGGTGGCCTTTATTCTGAAAACCTCCAACTCATGTGCAAAGTGTTAGAATTATATGTACTCTCTCGTTTTCCCATTTCTTAAGCGAAATGCCTTTTATACCTTCCTCTCTCTCTCTCTCTCTCTTTCTCTCTCTCTCTCTCTCTCTCCAGTCATGACGTTCTCTATTCCGGTGTAAATCTACTTAATCAAGTTGCTTGTAGATGGAAAGCTTGCCTCTATTATACGTAATCGACTTTTTATCATTAAATGTAAGATTTTTTATAAATTCTTGTTTTGTCAAAGAAAAAAAATCCAACTTTATCTCTTTATCGGTGAATTACGCATTGTTTCTGAACTCACAAAAACTGATAAAATTATTTATTCTCTGATGCAAAGTTAAACAGAGAGAACAGCACTTGCCATTTGTTTAAATCCTATAGAAATTGTTGTGTTCTTGGCATTTCTAATCAAAGTTCCCTTGATGATTCTTTCATTTTTGTCTAAAAATTTTTTTTAACATAATAGAGGGAGTAAGGAAAGGAGAGAGAGAGAGAAGAGAACGAGAGAGAGAGGATATACGAGAGAGAGAATCCCCTGCGAAGAGTATATAACACTCTCTGACTAACTGTTCCCAGCCTTTCATCCCATTCTGGTTCGATTCGTCATC
>NC_087201.1:2617885-2638870 GCF_015104395.2 Macrobrachium nipponense
GTGGATGATCAACATACAAATCTGCAGCTCTCTAGCGTTATGATTTTATTAGATCAGAGGGCGGACAGAAAAAGTGTGGACGGACGGGCAGACAAAGTCGTTACAATAGTTTTCTTTTACAGAAAACTAAAAATGGAAGTTTCTCTGCATGTGTGTAGCATAATGTTAAATAACAAATTGTAATTTGGCTTAGGTGCTGGTTCAGATGGAGGACCCCGACTTTGTAGTCACTTAATTATTAATATTTGCTTCATAAACAACTCTAACCATCAGTTTAGGATTTTTTCTTTTCTTATTTTCAATATTTCCCGTTACCTCCTCTTGCTCCTTTGGTCACTGTGGGCTTGTTCCATATGAGTAGGGTTCATCTTTTGAATAATAATAATAATAAATAATAATAATAATAATAGGAATTTTCGTGAGGCAATTCAGATAACAATAATCCTAGAACAAGCTAATATAATAATGTCTTGCACTTTTTCTCTGAAATGGAGTGGTTAAAATATAAAACAAAAAGATTTTTCTTGTAAAACAAAAAAATTTACTGTACAATTTAGAAGTAAATACAAGATGTTGGAGTTTGGAATTAGTCATTAGTGTCTTAGTACATCTGAAGCAAAAGCATTTGATATAAATGATGCCAAGGATTAGAGTCTTTGCTGAAAAATTGATAACACAACTAGAATGAAACGTAAGCAGAAGGGATAAGCAGCCATTCTGAAGAGTCTAATTATAATGGAGAGAGTTTTTCGACAGTTTCCTGACAAGCCAGGGCCACTGAAGTAAAATGACAGCAAATAGGAATTAGTGGAATAGTCGGAAGATGGAAAGTCCCGTGGAACGAAGAATGATAATTCATGATTATAAATAAGGCATACAATGATCTTTTGTTTTTTGATTTTGCAAACGACACCGGTAATTGTAAGCCCTTACTATAATACATTTTATAAAGACACTTCGATAAGTAATTGCATACATCTCATAAACAAGTTGAAAACAAGTCCCAGCTGTAAAAGGTGACCAAACTTTGGACAAAAGCTGGATAATCGTATGGAGCACGGGTTAGAGCAACCAAAAAGTCATTGACTTGTATTCTTCCTGTTACCAACATGAGTGTACGACAGGAAAACTTCAACAACAAATTTACATTATCCAGTGTGCAGAACTTTTAAACAATAAAGAAAATTCAGGTAAACCTTATTTCCTACATATCTTAAGAGCCTACAATCCCCAGAAATTAAGGATAGGTAAGATACACGAGAAAAAAAATAATTCATTTCTTACCTATGATTTCAGTACAGTGTATGATAATATCTTCATAACAGACTAAAAAATATGTTTAATAGTATTTAGTAATGAGCAACCTGACAAAAAAAAGGCTGAAATACATTACTTTAAAAAAGTTAGGATCAATTGGAATAATAATAATTGATTCTGATTTTAAAAATGTCCAGACCCTGGCAAGCAGTTACGAATTATAGTCTTCTTAACAGCGAGGGAAAAGGAATACAAAACACACATTCAGTACATAATAACTTACATAATTACAGATAAAGATTTCCTCTGTTCCTTTCTATACTGCAGTTTTCAGAATTTTCGTACACTGCTTTGTGCTTGTGCATTTTAATTCAAGGTCTTCGGATCTAGCAAATCATTCGTAAGTTTAGTTGCAACAGAAACTCCAGTGATGATGGGAGCTGGGGCCTGATGAACTTTGTGGTTTCCCTGTGCATACTTGAGAAGTTTCTACTTACAATTCGATATCTACTTGAACTTTTACTCCTAATTCATATTTGTTTCATTTCCCCTATAGGGAACAATCCAAGACTTCCTTTCTTTACATATGAATTGTGTGTGTACGTGTTTTGAAATAAGTGAGTTTGCGATATATATAAATCAGGGAGAATTCTTTCTAATGTGTGTGTTTACAGTTATTTATATAGAGCAGTTCTATGTCATCTACTTCTTAATTTCACTTAAACGGAGCAATAGACGTCAGCAGTCTTTTCCTACTATTCCAATGATTTAGGTCGACTTTGCTGAAATTATTCAAATATTATATCACGGCTGGTGCTGTTATGAAGCACAGTCAATCTCATATCTAAAAATCTAACAAAACTTTTAGGAAAACTTTAAATCTCACAAAGTTCCCTTAAAAGTTAGCACCGATAACCAGGTTTTACCAAGAGCCTTCAGAAGTTACACAATCTCATTGGAGAAGTTTCTTTGCGCGGAAAATATTTAAGAATTTCAAGCTTGAGCGTCATATACTTCGAGATATAAAGCCTATTTGGGGAGATAACCAGCCAGCACTTCTTCAGCTTTCGATCAGTGCGTTTTTATAAGCGAAGAAAAACAGAAGAAGGCGTGATTCGACCTCCAGTTTACTCGGGGAGAGCGCTAAAATCTACGGTCAAATAGAGCGTTGTTTCACCAACGAAAATCAAAATAAGTACCCTATATTTTATTGTTCTGTAGTGTTTAACATCCACATTATTTATTTATTACACTTTCATTCTAAAAAATAAGTCATAAATATCCTACCCTAAAATTCCTGTATCTTTAGTTCAAAGCAAGATACATTTTTCAGACGTTTTTAGGCTTCTCCATTGAGCTTTCCTTTTCCCCAACAAGAACAAGAACAACAGCAACAGCAACGTAGTTTGTAGGCTTACTCCCCGAGTAAATATCCTCCTTTTAACCATAAATTTCACTTAGTGTTTTTACTTAAATATTCTAGTTTAGTGCTGATGTCATAAAAAGACAATGAACTTCACTTTACGCTGACGGAGAAATTTATTTAATCTTTAACTAGTAAAAGTTTTTTGTGTACAACATAATTATAATGCTGTGTAAAACCATCAGCTTTGACAGGCGGCTCTTTAGTCGCTCACCAGATCCAACAAAATGAGGGTGCGTCCCATAGCCTTGGAGAGCGCTGCCAGATGCACGATCCATGGTAAAATTTAACCTTAAATAAAACAAAAACTACTCAGGTTAGAGGGTTGCAATTTGGCATGGTGGATGATTCGAGTGTGTATGGTCAAAATACCAATTTGCAGCCCTCTAGCGTCAGTAGTTATTCTTTCTTTATATTTTTTATTTCTTTTTTTTTAGATACAAGGGCGGACAGACAAAGCCGGCACAATAGGTTACATTCACAGAAAACTAAAAATGGTAATAGGAAGTGTTTTGTATGTATTTCCTCATATACTTAGGCTTGTTTGAGGTTCATACGCGATATACCATGGACAAATAAAATTAAATGATTATTTAACACATCACTGAAGACGCCTCAAAGGCTTTAAAGAAAAGTTAAGTTTTCCAGATCTATCTGCGACTGCTGCTGTAGACCCTTTGCGCATTTGCTTTCAAATACTTTATTTTCCATTACCAAGCATCATAATACAGTTATTGCTAAATGCGACTGGACTGATATAATATAATATAATATATTAAGAGGAAACACCTGTAAATTAACAAGTAAATCGATATACAAGTTAATAATGAAAATGGACACTCAGGAGAAATTGACAAGCAGTGTACTTTTGGAAATAAATTGGGCTTTTATGAGATGACAGAATGCATGCTTATTCTATATATATTTATGTAGCTGAGCTTTGATCTATATATATATATATATATATATATATATATATAATATATTATATATATATGGGGATACAATCCACAATGAAGTAAAATCTTCTTGTAGTTTAAAATATATATAGCTTGTACAGGATTAAAGCTTTCGACCACAGTTGATGGTCGAAAGCTTTAATCCTGTACAAGATATATATATTTTAAACTACAAGAAGATTTTACTTCATTGTGGATTGTATCCCCATTTACTTAGAGGTACGACATAGTACCTGGCTTCTGCATATATATATATTATATATATATATATATATATATATATATATATATATATATATATATATATATATATATATTTATATATAACGAGAGAGAGACGAGGAGGGAGAGAGAGAAGAGAGAGAGGATAAACGGCTGACACTCACTTTCTTCACTCAAGAAAGAGAAAAAATTCATCACTTTGAGCCCATTATGACTTGTACCTAAAATAAAAAATGACATTTAAAAAAAAAGAGACATTAACCCTTTATGCTGCAATAGGAAACCTTATCTCAGTCGTTAATCGGCTTTTGAACGTTCACCCGAGGTAACTTTATCGGTGCATGAGAGTTACCTACGGAATGGCTCTGCAACCATTTTACGGGACAGTCGTAAACTCTGCTTAATTGTTTTCCGAGCGAAAGTATTATGGCTTATTTACTTCGAAAGTACTTCAGTGAGATAATTCCGGAAGTGTTTTGGTTTCACATCGACATAAAATAAATCTGGTGTCAGGTCAAGAACAAAGAATAGACTGGGGAAAATTAAACAGAGTATGGGGTCCCCCACCCCACAAAAAAAGGTGGGAGGGCCTAACTGAAGCTCAACAGAATTCTGAAGTTACAACTCATTTCAAAATCAACATGGAAGGTCATTATTATGATTTGCTATGTTTAGGAAGAACAGATTTCTCTCATGTATCGAAATTAATGTAGGCTTTTGCACAGGATGTTCATTTGGATTTATGTACAGTCACTCATATAAGTTCATGGATGTCCGGGTGTTTGAGAGAGAGCTCTCCATTTCACCCCTTTCTGGATGACAGGGGTTTGGGAGTGCGAAACTGGCCAAATGTTCAACCACCTGTCTTACATCACTATACAGACCCGCTGTCCAGAAAGGGGTTGGATGGAATTCAGCTTTATGCCCGGAGGCACCCATAAATTTATATGAGTGACTATACATGGAGGCAAATATGCTGGTTCATGAGAATAAAACCTGAGCATTGATTGAAATATGAGAATAACCAGTTCCTTCCTAATTAAGAGATTCATAAGTCAATAAAATCACTCTAATATAATCTTTGAATGCAATTAATTCCTCTCGAGACTCAGTCTTTGCAACTAAAATCATCTGGGAAGATGCGGAGAGCAACAAAGTTTTCGAAATAAATGAAAACATTAAATTTCAATAACACAATAAAGAAAGTTTCCCCTTTTGCTGAGTAACAAGGAAAGTCTTCTTTAAGTCGACCCTCCAATGGAAACTAAACAGAGGAAAGCAAGCAGCTGTAGCACCTACACACCAGTGTGATAAAGACCTTTGTGGCTTAAGACCAATTGGATTGCGGGAATTAACGTTATTCAGCCTGAAAGAAGAATAACGCGGTTACGAGCTCCTGTAAACAGATTCTGAAGTTGAGACAAAGGATTATTTGAGAATGATTGATACGTAAGGAAAGTGAAAACTGGTGAGTGATTGATGTACAGTTCGAACAAGTGTCTAACCACGTACTGGATGTTTCAGCTTTACTGTGTTTGGATTGTTTCAATAATTGTGTTATATATAAGCGATCTTATCCATAACATAAGATTCTCTTCCTTTTCACCATCTTACTATACTATAAAGCGCGTTATGTCTGTCCGTCCGTCTGTCATTCATTCACTGCCAAAGGCCTGGACCAATGGGCATGAAACTTGGGATGGTTATAGTGGGGACCCATAAGATGGTTTATAATGGGGTTTCATCCTCCCTCCCCCACCCTTCTCCGAATGGGATGGGGGTGAGAAGGGATTCCCTGAATTGGAGCTGGTTATGCCCGTGAATCGGGGCTGGTTATGCCCGCCCGTAGACTTAATTAATTTACGAATTCATCATATTTAATAGTTAAAAGAACACTAGCGAGGCACTTATATGAAGCAGCAGATGAATATGCTTTTAGTAAGGATTGGTAAATTGCTAGTTAGTATAATGGTGGCACGCATTAAGCAGCCTTCAATGGCATCTTTAAAAGACTTTTGTAACTATTACTAAATGTGAGCCTTAAATACACTCTACAGTCTTGGGAAATTGAACTCGCTATGATATAATTTTAACTGATACAACCGATAGCCAATATTTCCCGGTGCAGAGAAAGAAAATGAAAATGTTGATCTATTTTGATCTAGTGACCAAATTGACAGCAGTTACCAAAGTGGGTTTTTACCTATGATTTCTCCTTTCTCAAAATTTCGTGAAAGATCATACGAATTCCAGTGCTGCTTGTTACGAAGTTTGAGAGCGGTACTATATATCAGTTCATTACCTTCTTTTATAAAATTTTCAAAAGTAATGATTTTACTGCGAAGTTATTTATCTATTCTCTTTTCTTCTTCTAGGAGGCGTTTTCATTGAGGAATTCTGAATTCCTGGAATATGTCGACAAAATCTTGAGAAGCAATGACGAATTCCAAAATTTGTTGGTATGAGCTGGAAAATCTGGGAGCATAAATACTTCTGCAAAGGATTTTTAAAAATTTTCTAAAAGAACTTAGCGAAAGAACTACTGGGTTCGATTTTCTTTGCTTTCTTAGATATCCTAAAAAAGCTATGAGCAGAAATAGAGCATAGAATAAAATAAAAAATAGAATATAAAAAAAATATTGTAAGTTTAGATTAATCATTAACCAACTGTATGAAGCAGCACCTACAGTGTATCACACCTTCAATATTATATCTATTACTAAATTACATTAACCTTTCCTCGGATATTGCTACACAAACAGCCATATGGACTGAAGTGTGACAATTCCACCTGGATCCACTGACACGACGTAGTTCACAAATCTCAATTAAAATCTTTAAATGATCGTTAACGACTTTAGGATGGAAATGGAAACTATTTTTACTATCAAAGACAATATGAATAACGGAAGATTTGAAACTGTTTATGCTGGAAAATTTCATTGGCGAGTGGTGACAATGTTGTTTACAATTGTATCTTCTGAATAACCAATCATCTTCTATTAATGTCCCTCTTCGAACTTCGGCCTTAAATTGCTGAGAATATTTGGAAGATGGAGCCACGGCAAAGTCATCACACTATAAACACATTGCTGCTTGTTTAATGGTTTCTTCAGAGAGAGAGAGAGAGAGAGAGAGAGAGAGAGAGAGAGAGAGAGAGAGAGAGAGAGAGATCCACAAAAAAAGAACTTTTGTAAAGCAAAAACCTCAGATTATTTTCCCTTATATCTAGATTTATCGTAAGTCATTTCGGCGTGTTTTTTTAGGGCTAATATATCACGCGTAGTCATCTATGTTCAATATTTTCACGTAAAAATGGATTTTCCCTTAAAAAAAGCAGGAAAATCTCTGAAATTGACTGGCACTTGTTCCATGTCTATTAACCAGTGCCAGCTGAATTTAGGGATCAAGACAGCAGGACCACCACTGACGTTGCAAGTCAGCATTACTAAGCGAAGACTGTGAAGGGGATTAAGAAAAGAAGCCGAGATTTTCATTTGAAGGAGAGACAAAGCTGGCGACGTGGTCGCTCCGCGGACATAACCTCACCAGAGACAGAGGACGTCACTGCCCCGGACGATATGTAATATGCAAAGTTAAAGGTCGAATCTCCACTAGAAGGTGGTGATAACTCTACTCTGGAGAGGACGAAGGGAATGGAGATGTCTCAAAACTTGTTAGTCCATCCAAGGAGACATCATGTGCTCACTTATCTATAGGAGCACGTTTTACTGTTCATTCACAGTGTCCCAATGGTTTTTTCTAGCTTTCTTTTAAACTCTTCCACACTCTTGCTGTTTACAACTTCTTTCTGGTGGCAATTTATTCCATGTGTGACATATCTTGTATGAAAAGAAGTTGCCACAATGAGATGAGTTGTATCTCTTCAGCTGTAGTTTCCAGAGAGGAGAGAGAGTGAGAGCTAGAGAGATGTTGTAAGTGTGGAGATCGTATATATCCCGCTGGAAGGTTGAGACTGGAATACAATTTCTATGTCGATGCATTCCATATATTGGTCTCAGCTGTCAATTTCAAAAGACAGCAGCACTTACTTACAAGCGAGGGTCCCGGGACCGCTTCCTGGAGAACTGAATGACGATGAGATTGATTTCTGAGAGGCAATCATGTTAGAAGCGTCGTGACGTAATATGATCCGAGTATTAAATCTGCTGTAACTTAAAATCAGGTAGTAAGAACCATTTTATTTGTTGCACGTACTTCATTACCATCTATTAGCTGAAGCATATAATGAATTAAATAACAGAAGGAAACTATAGCTGGCGATAGCACATATAAACAAAAACAAGGCATGGATGAATGTTGTAGACGGGTAAGCACGAAAGAGCACATAAACAAAAGAATGAAACTAATCTGTCTGACAAATTGAATAAAGTAGAGCAAATCTGAATATAAGACTTTCTTCTTGGTTGACTATTATACAAGCTTATCAAGCTTATAGCATAATACTTTAATCATAACACTGGATTGTAGAAAACTAGCGACGAGTAATCAGATTCTTGAGAGAGAGAGAGAGAGAGAGAGAGAGAGAGAGAGAGAGAGAGAGAGAGAGAGAGAGAGAGATGGTATTCTTGTTTAAAAACAGAAGGTTGCTGACAAAGCTTTGGCAAGTTTATTTAACTTGTGTTGCACTGGAAGGAGGGTATATGGCAAATTTACGCAAATTTCCCTCTTACTCGAGTTGTGCAAATTTATCAATGACATTGGCATCGGATTCTCTGACCAGATGCTAAAGGATTTTCACAACGATAATTCTCATATGATAATCACCTCTGATGGTCTGAGTTATAGCTGCCACGCACGTATTAAATATACTGAGATGGGTAAATTGCCTGAACGTATTCTTATGTTTTTGTACATATAGATTCAGATTCTTAGTTGAGTATTAATAAGTCGATTGATTTCTACAAATTGTACCAAGTTTTTAAACATTATTTATCTATTTCCTCTTTTCAAATTCCCATTAATACAGATACAGGGGAAGTTGCAATAGTCTGGATGTGGATGGGAACTTTCTCTGATCGAATTTATTTTTCAGATTTACTGAAGTCGACACATCCCTGAATTTCTACTATTGGCCTCCAACGCAAAAAAATCCGATGTTAGCTATGAATCTTTGGTCTCTTGTGCATCATAATCGTTCATATCAAATAAATATTATGAAGAACTGTGACTCACACCTGACCTTTTTTTTTTTTTTTTTTTTTTTTTTTGCATCATAGGAGGTCGCTTGAATTTTTCATTCTCAAAAGCCAACAACGACTCAAAAGGGAATATCCTGATCTAACAATATCTCTTAGTAAATAAACTCATATCCTGATCTAATAATATCTCTTAGTAAACACACCAAAGCAACTTTTCGTGTGCACAGTTGTACTTCACATATTTACAGTAAAGTTCCTGACTCTTCCTCAGTGATAATGTAAAACACTAGAGTTTCTAACCTACTTTTTTTAACCACCTTGAACAGCATGATTTATAATTAACACAACGAAATAAATTCTTTTTCTCTAACTCACGCGGAGGAACCATAACCCTTGACATTACTCTTCCAATGGGCGGCCTGGCATCTGATCCTCAAGCAAGCTCCCTGAAAACAGGGAAACTCTCCGTTGGCAAACAACAGTCACCTTTCATTTCGGCTGAGTTGTTTTATTGAAGTTATTGGAGGTACACGGACTTCGTTTGCCCTTTTTGGAGGTACACGGACTTCGTTTGCCCTTTTGCCTTGCTTTGCTTTTTGTTTGTGTGATTTCCACTACATCCCCTTCGCCCGCCCTTTCCACCCGTCTCTCGGTTTCTCTCTCCCTTGCCATTCTGAGATTGGATTTGAATACGAAGGCAGCCATATTATCTTGGAGAGGTTTCTCATGATTCAGTTTTATCATTAGGCTAAGTGATGAAAAAATCTTTTTTGTAAATAGCCAATTCGTGCAAGTGGTGAAGAACGATGATTTGAAAATGTCCTTAGTTTCCAAAAACGTCTATGGCAGGTTTGGTCTGCAATGCATACATTCGCTGCATTTTACAAAAATATGAGGATTCTGTATGTAGATAGGAAAGGGATTAAAAACAACAGGAAATGGAATATATCACACATCGCACAAAGAGAGAGAGAGAGAGAGAGAGAGAGAGAGAGAGAGAGAGAATATTCTGGAAAAACATGTCCTTCCTGTATCAGTGGCGAAAGAGCACTTCACTATCTTCTGAGTCGTTTTGAGAACACAACCAAATTTTGAAAATTTTAAAACTTTCAGTTAATAAGACTTATTACATCACGCAAAAAAAATAAAAAAATAAAGTTTACCTGCAGAGAAGATTCATAAATAAAACGTATATAGCCAAATCTTATAGAAGATTCACAAGTAAAAGTTGCCAAACCCAGACATTTGTTCAGAGGACATAAATTTTTACCAGTGTTGTACAGTATCCTTATAGACACAGTGACATACGCAGGTTTAAATACACTGTTTCTGGACTTACAATATATTCCCAGTTGATTGATTGATTGACTGATTATAAATACATATACATATACATATATATAGCTATATATATGTATACATATATATATATATATATATATATATATATATATATATATATATATATATATATATATATATATATATATATATACACGCACACGCACACACACACACACACGCACACATATATATATATATGTATAACAGAATCACGAAAGTTAGGAACGTGATAAATCCATAAATAAAGATAAATGCCACGAAGGAAAAATAAACGAAGGACTCTGCGAGATCTTTCGACTTAAAAGTCCTTTACTGAAGCAGATACTGACAAAAATACGAGAAAAGACAATACAAGAAGGTTCGTATAACTGGCAGATAGGGATTATTAAGGGGATTAGTGCCTAGAATCCGACACACCTGGAAGATAAGAAACCTTCCCAAACAAGCATAAACAAAGGGTGCAATTAAAGGTTTAAGACAATCATCTCAGATACAATCTCCAGACAATTAAAGGATTATAGGTGACAGCTATACGGAACCTGGTAAACAAAACCATATTCACAAAACATGACAGACATACATTACAATAAAAAAATTTTAATAACTCTAAGGCAACTGATTTGTATTTAAGTCAGTAATTATATATTTGAGGTCATTCTTAAACATGTTACAGATACAAGGGTCTAAATGAAAAAGGCCACGACTAACATTGAAATTACAATGAAAAGTAAGTTGTATTAAAGCAGATTCTAAAAGATTTCGTGATAAGACATCTCTTGACCGTGCAATTACTGAACTGTCAATCCAATTAATTCGGTGGTTGTTTTCACTTAAATGAATAAATAATGCATTAGATTTTTGCCCAGTTTTTACAGAGTATTTATGCTGGCTTAGCCTTACTTCTAAGCCCTTGCTGGACTGTCCGAGATAGAATGAGGGACAATCCATACATGGAATTTTATATATTATGTTGTTGCTTTCTCTGGGGCCATTTTTTATTAACATTCTTTTTAGTGTGTTATTATAGGAAGAAACAAGGTTGACATTAAAAGCTTTTAACAATGGTTTAATGGTTTCAAATCCGTTAAAATAAGGCAAACTGAGAATGTTCTTAGAATTTTCTTTCTGTGTTATTTTCAGTATAAAACTTTTTGTGGGCTTTATTATAACAAATGTCTAATATATGTGAAGGATAGCATAAATCTTTCCCTATTTTTCTTATGTATTCAATTTCTTGATCCAAATATTGTGGACTGACAATTCGCAATGCTCGTAAAAACATAGAGGAATAAATTGATATTTTTATATTAAGATGGTGGCCTGAGAAGAAATGAACATAAGTTAAGTTGTTAGTCGGTTTCCTATAAATACTGAATTTACATTGAAATGGTTCTCTATGTATCAAAACGTCTAAGAAAGGGAGGCAATTGCCTTTTTCTAATTCTAGAGTAAACTTAATCGATGGTACCTGGTTATTTAATTTAGAGAGTAAATCATTTACATCAATACCGACAGGAAGAACAGCTAAACAATCATCAACGTAACGATACCACTTTACAGGAATATGAATGATATTAGGTAAGTACCGTTTTTCGAAGAATTCCATATACAGGTTTGAGAGCAATGGTGATAAAGGATTTCCCATTGCCATGCCAAAAATTGGTTGATAAAATTCACCATTGAATATAAACTTACAATCACAAATGCACAAACTCGTGAGTGAAATAATGTGACTTATAGGTAGAGGTAATTCATGCTGAGTTAGTTCATTGCTAAGATATTCTAAAATAGAGTCTATAGGGACTTTAGTAAAAAGAGAACATACGTCAAA
Source organism: Macrobrachium nipponense (assembly GCF_015104395.2). Lineage (NCBI taxonomy): Eukaryota > Metazoa > Arthropoda > Malacostraca > Decapoda > Palaemonidae > Macrobrachium > Macrobrachium nipponense. Next base: position 2,630,084 of record NC_087201.1, read on the forward strand.
ACTAACGAATCTATCAGTAGGGCAAAGAGCAATTTTGTATAATTTATCAACTAAATCTAGAGAATTATATATATGAGAATCGGAGATGGTTCCAAGTAACGGGGACAAGATCTTAGTGATATATTTCGAGAGTTTATATGAAATTGAACCAACAGTACTGATAATAGGCCGCATACGGTTATTTTCTTTGTGCGTTTTGACTAATCCATATAAGTAAGGTAGCGAAGGAGAATTGACTGACAATTTGCCTAGTAGTTCTGTTTTATCTTTAAGGATAATTTTCACTATGTTATTGAAGTTTTTTATGACTTGATCAAGAGGATTTTTTGTTAGTGGTATCGTTACGTTGATGATTGTTTAGCTGTTCTTCCTGTCGGTATTGATGTAAATGATTTACTCTCTAAATTAAATAACCAGGTACCATCGATTAAGTTTACTCTAGAATTAGAAAAAGACAATTGCCTCCCTTTCTTAGACGTTTTGATACATAGAGAACCATTTCAATGTAAATTCAGTATTTATAGGAAACCGACTAACAACTTAACTTATGTTCATTTCTTCTCAGGCCACCATCTTAATATAAAAATATCAATTTTTTCCTCTATGTTTTTACGAGCATTGCGAATTGTCAGTCCACAATATTTGGATCAAGAAATTGAATACATAAGGAAAATAGGGAAAGATTTATGCTATCCTTCACATATATTAGACATTTGTTATAATAAAGCCCACAAAAAGTTTTATACTGAAAATAACAAACAGAAAGAAAATTCTAAGAACATTCTCAGTTTGCCTTATTTTAACGGATTTGAAACCATTAAACCATTGTTAAAAGCTTTTAATGTCAACCTTGTTTCTTCCTATAATAACACACTAAAAAGAATGTTAATAAAAAATGGCCCCAGAGAAAGCAACAACATAATATATTCCGTGTATGGATTGTCCCTCATTCTATCTCGGACAGTCCAGCAAGGGCTTAGAAGTAAGGCTAAGCCAGCATAAATACTCTGTAAAAACTGGGCAAAAATCTAATGCATTATTTATTCATTTAAGTGAAAACAACCACCGAATTAATTGGATTGACAGTTCAGTAATTGCACGGTCAAGAGATGTCTTATCACGAAATCTTTTAGAATCTGCTTTAATACAACTTACTTTTCATTGTAATTTCAATGTTAGTCGTGGCCTTTTTCATTTAGACCCTTGTATCTGTAACATGTTTAAGAATGACCTCAAATATATAATTACTGACTTAAATACAAATCAGTTGCCTTAGAGTTATTAAAATTTTTTTATTGTAATGTATATCTGTCATGTTTTGTGAATATGGTTTTGTTTACCAGGTTCCGTATAGCTGTCACCTATAATCCTTTAATTGTCTGGAGATTGTATCTGAGATGATTGTCTTAAACCTTTAATTGCACCCTTTGTTTATGCTTGTTTGGGAAGGTTTCTTATCTTCCAGGTGTGTCGGATTCTAGGCACTAATCCCCTTAATAATCCCTATCTGTCAGTTATACGAACCTTCTTGTATTGTCTTTTCTCGTATTTTTGTCAGTATCTGCTTCAGTAAAGGGCTTTTAAGTCGAAAGATCTCGCAGACTCCTTCGTGGCACTTTAATATATATATATATATATATATATATATATAGATATTATATATTTATATATATATATTTATATATTATATATATAGATAGATATATATAAGATACATACATATATATATATATATCTATAATAATATATATATATGATATATAATATATATAATATATATATATATAGATATAATTATATAGATATATATAATATAGATAGATATTTATAATATAATAACTAGATATAATATATACACGCACACACACACACACACACACACACATATATATATATATATATATATATATATATATATATATATATATATAATATATATATATATATATCAATAATTATCACATCACTGTGATTCATATAGATCATTCGAACTACAAATGTCCTTTAATATCTAATTCGCTCTACCTCGGAATTGATATATTTGTAGCTCGAATGATCTATATGAATCACGGTGATGTGATAATTATTCATTACAAGGCTACGTTGGTCAAACGTTCGAATTGGTTAACATGATAGAGGGGGTTTCATATCGATTCTAATTACGAAAACGCCAAGTTCGATGGTGAATTTGTAAGACCAGAATCGATATAAACTTATAGCCTCTGTTGGCCGACTCGATAACGTCTCTAGGCCGTCCTGATTTCGTTCTCGTCCGACTTCAACTAAAAATTTCCCTTCGGTACATATATGAAAATATATCAATTCCGAGGTAGAGCGAATTAGATAATAAAGGACATTTGTAGCTCGAATGATACATATATATATATATATATATATATATATATATATATATATATATATATATATATCACATATATGTTTATAGAAAATATAAGTTCAAAGTATTTTTGTTCATCTGGTGTCGAAGTACTTTTCGTTTTCCCTGAGACGAACAAACAGGCAAACAAACATCGAAATTAATGTGGTCACGATAATGATCTCTCTCTCTCTCTCTCTCATTGTATTTCATATTCACTTCAGTGTGTAAACAATGGTGTCTAGAAGCTCACTCATCCGTTCACTCCTCCCATTTCGTCTTTCTAATCATCATCGCGATGTTTTATTGTTTCCCGAATACGTTTCTCCCCTTTTCTGCTTCCCAGTTCCATGTATTTACGATGTTTTTTCCGTTTTGTTCGACGTTAAGAATGAATATTCGTTTCGGTATTTTTCCGGCGAGCATCCACCGAACTATACTTAACATTTATTACAGACTGTGAATAACCCACGTTAAATATGTAATCAAACATTTCATTCATATTGTAAAAGATAGGAAACATTCTCTTACTTATTTCGTCAGGTCAGTGTTTCTGAGCGCCGAAGTTGTCAACATGTCACAGATAAGTATTATTTATACGTAATCGCTGTGGATATTCTGGAAGGTTATTGCAAAGGGTAAAAATATGTTTATTCTATCATGTAAAAGTAAAGAGGGCAATAACTCTTTTCTTTTCTGCATGGCTTCAGCATTTTTCATGGATGTATGAATAAATTCAAATAAGAAAAAATGTTGAAAATATTTTTTCATTTCGTTTCCAATCAATATTGCACCGCATATGAAAACAGCAGAGTCGTACAACTAGAATGCGTAGTTACAACGATAACTTTTGCTCTTCCACAAAGGAGCATTGCGTAATCTCCCAAAAGGATTTTATCTTCACCAGATACGGAAAAATCAAGAATTTTTACTTGTTAGCTACCACGTTGGGTTTTGCTTCTGATATTCGGGAATTGAAATAATTGCAAAACTCGAACAAAATTCACAAAAAAAAAAAAAAGTTAAATCAGCCGCTTTTACATGCCAGCTACCACCCTTGGGTTTGCTTCTGATAATCAGGAATTGAAGGAGAAACAAAAATCGTCAAAATCTATTTGATTTAATTACCTATAATGCTTCTATTTAATTTTATAAGTTATATTTACAGGTAAAACAAAAAATATAAAGGAAATACACCTACTTCAAAGAATGAAATAAACAAATGTAAACCACAAAAATATGAAATCCACAGACTCATTTGAAGATATGTATAGATGTCTGAACGATGAAAGAAGAAATAAACGAATAAGAGTAATAATCACAACTGGAAAAAGCTTTGAAATCGTGGAAAGAGGATATTATAACTTCCTCAAATCTCACTATATCTGAAATGTCAGTGAATGAAACCTTTTCATTTTTTAATAAAGACGTAATAAACCCGACAAAATGAACTCCACCGAATTAGAGCATCAAACGACCACAAAAGCAAAAAAGGAAAATGAAGAATGGAAAAAGGAAACCGGACGGAGATTTGCCTTCCGTTCAGCTTTGACAGGAACCGAGTGATGATTATACAGGAGGGAAGAGAATAATTACGTTTCGGAGAACGTTCGAGAATTCAGGAATTATGCGATCCGGAATATTATGATTATGGACTGGAATATTCATGTTCTTGCCTGCGTGTCTAAGTGACGCTTATATTGCATGCATGGAATTCACTCTGTAAGAACATACATAGCATTTAAGTCACCTATCACAAACACGCACACGCACACACATAGGCAGAAAAGTCAGTACCAAGCGCTTTCGCCTTTATTCAGGCATTGAATAAAGGCGGAAGCGCTTGGTACTGACTTTTCTGCCTATCATTTTCCTGTGGTATTCGCTTATATAGTGAAGTCACGGGATCTACAGTAATTTTTAAGCATACATATACATATACATATACATATACATATACATATACATATACATATACATAGGGAATATATATATAGATATATATATATATATATAGATATATATATATATATATATATATATATATATGTATATATATGTTTGAGTGTGTGTATGCAGCCTTTTCATTTAATAAAGAAAGAATTAAGAATTACATTCTGTATTATGAACCTCCATCATGCATACATATCAAGGCCTTATTCGCCAGTGCCTTCATTTCAGATCTCCAGCTCCTTGCAGATCTTTTTAGTTCTTAGTCATAAAACTGAAGATTTGTGCGTGCTTTTCTAAAGGGATCATTATCCATTATTGGCATAGGACCAACACATCTCAAATCATAAGCTAAGCCTTTTATCTACACTTGTTCTCTCATCATTTTTCCCGCTCGTCTTTCCTTTCCTAACACTTTGAGTTCCTCTTTAAAGTATACAAACAAAATAAGTCATCTCATTAGCTCAAAATTTATTTATTTAAGTTTCCAAAAAGGGGATTTGGGCTAATAATCCCTTCATACATCCCACATTGGTTCACACAGACAAAGCCTGCAACCTTCCCTGCATGACCTAAACTTTGCATCAACTCATCAACACCATATTTTTTCCAATCGTTTCATATTACGATTCATTTATCCTTGTTACCTTAATACTGATCACATTCACTCTCAACGTTCGTCTCCTTCAAAGCATTCAGGTTTGACAGTTTGAAGTTTCTCTTTGCTTCCCAATCAGTACTGTTCATCTAAACACATATCGAATCAAACTTCCAATCTTGACGGAGCTGTGCACCTACGTCTCAATATCTAGTCTGAATTTTCATATTGCCTCGTATGGTGAAATATTTCTACACAGAAAAAATCTCTTTTCCATATTTGACAGTAAAACATCAACGATTCCAACATCCAATCTTGACAAAACTGTGCACCTATGTCTCAATATCTGAATTTTCATGTTGCTTCGTCAGGTTAGATGTTTTTACACAAAAGAAATCTCTTTTCCATGTCTCCCTGGAACACTGAATGACCAAAGACATTCCTCTGGAAGCGCCGTCTAAAATTTGTATATTCCAGAACCAAGGGCAAATCATTACTGTCGCCTTATACGGCCGACATGAAAAGAGAAAAGATGGCGCGCTCCGTGCGCAACTGGCAACGCGATGGCAAGGAAATTACCCTCCGTCATCGAGGAACAAAATGACTGCTCTCCCGCTGGTAAATGTGGTTTCTTCATTTGGACCGACTCTACTTGAGTGACCCTTTTACTTCCCTATCATTCTGCTACGCAGGTGTTCGCAGAAAGCCCCTTAGAATTGTGAATATCATGGTTAAGAGTGAATTAAATTGAAATACGTCACCATATCTTAATATAATGGGCGTAATGTCTGTCCGTCCGTCTGCCATTCAATCACGGCCAAATGGCTGGTCCGATGGGCATGAAACTTGGCAGGGTTATAGTTGGGACCTCTAAGATGGTTTATATTAGGGTTTCATCCCACCTCCCCCTCTTCCTCCGAAGGGGGTACGGGTGAGAAGGGTTTCTTTTGTTACGCCCTTAAACTTAGTTACTTTACTACTTTTCATACACAATTTCTGTATACATACGTATGTTTGCTAGTGTATATAATCTCACAAATACATCATCAGATTCTCACCTTTTTTATATATCAGTTCCTAAGTACAATGACCCTCTTACTATCATTTACAGAGGGGCACCACCATACCCAGAACTCGGTACCTTTCCCAAGACGACATCTTCCGTATTCTATTCAACATTTATTCGTTTCGAAAATAAGCCAAAACTCTTGGGAAATCCTGGCATATCCTTAAAGTCTTCCAGATATCCAATGTGGATGTGAATATAAATCTACATCTAAATTAACTATTGAATTTGCATTCTTCCTTCATATATTTCCTCTTCTGTTTTAAGTCCAGTATTAATTGTGTATGCACACAGAAATTAAGAATTCACGCACCAATAGTGAGAAGTATTGCAGATAACATTAAGCATTCGTAAGAGCTCTTCAGACTCTCAATTTCATATAACAATCGATGGGATGTTCAACAGAAATAACTATTCTATATTTCATAGTTTGGTCTCCCTCTTTTATGAACACTGGGCATATATCTTTAACATAAAGGAAGGAATAAACTTTTTAGGCCAGAGTCCAAGTACTTGGACCTACGAGGTCATTCAGCGCTGGAAAGGAAATTGAGAGTAGATAGGTTTGAAAGGTGCAACAGGAGGAAAACCTCGCAGGAGAGCAACATGGAAGAAAGATAATATGAAGGGAGGTACAGTAAAAGGAATGTAAGAGGTTGCATGCAGCTAGGGGCCGAAGGGATGCTGCAAAGAACATTTATTAATGCGTACAGGGCTTTAACGTGAAAAGTATGACAGTAATTATATAAATTAAATAAAAGAATTCGGTGTCACAAGACTCTTTTCCCCCCATTAATATGGAAAATACGAGTTGTGTTTAATCAGGGTAATTCAGCGATGAGTTACATTTCGCTGATTCTAACGGAATTTAATTTCAGTCGCTAAAATATCATCCCCGTTTGATGTGGAATTATAAATTAAATCTAAAAAGCCACACTGCCTTCCTTCTCCAAAGTATAATTTCATTCTCCCACAGATTCTCAGAAACTATGAATCGTATGTCACCTGGTTTGGCTTTATACTTTTAAACAAATGAACGGATTTCAAAACGTATATATTAAAACAAAGTAACTAAACAACACCGTCACTACAGAGGCCAAGCACATCCGCTTAAAGCAAAATCAACCATCTATGCATCATAAACGTAATCTCAGGCTTAAATTGTTAATCTCTTCCAAATATGTTTCATTGAACTGACTGGCATATTGTGAAACTATCTGAGGCCATAACCTCCGGAACTTGGCCTTAAACAATTTATTTAAATTCCCTTTTCATGAAGTTGCAAACAGACGTACCTTTTTTTGGTTATTTGTTCATTAATTCTAATTACACCCTAGCTTAGTGATTGTGTAAATTGTATGTACACGTTCATACTATAACAATAGCTTCATAAATAGATTTATTTCTTGTTGTTGTTGCTGACTAAGCACATATCTATCTATCTATCGATCTATTTATATATATATATATATATATATATATATATATATATATATATATATATATATATATATATATATATACTAGATACTAACTAACCCGGCACTGCCCGGGTAAACTCTGAATGACAATGTATGGGTGGGGAGGAGGGAAAAAAGGAAGGGGTAGGGGGACAGTTCACTCTTTTCATGTAGTGGGTGAACTGACAGGTATTAGTGTGGTGACTGTCAATTTCATCTCGGTATTACTATACTGACTGTCCTTTTTATCCATGTATAACTGTGGTGACTTTCACTTTTCTCCAGGTATTACTGTGGTAACTGTCCCTTTTAAGAGGTAAGAGGGAGAGGAAGGGGGAGGGAAGTGGGAAGGGTAGGGAGAAGAGGGAAGGGAGGGAGAAGGGAGAAGGGGAGGAGTTTGTGTCAGGATTTTCTCCTAATCTTAGTATTAGTCTACATTGCTTTAGTTTCAGTTTCAACTTTCCTCAGTAGTCATTATGGACAATAGATACAATATTCATTCTAAACTGTTGTGTTACTTCTGATTGAAAATTGAGATGCCCGAAAACAAATTCACGAGATGTATACTAATATTACGCCAGCCCTGGGTTTTTGGCCATGCCCCTAGGCTAGGTTAGGTTGGGTTTGGTTAGGTTAGTACAAAGTAGTATCACATAGGTAATTTGGGTATGGGGAACATAATGAGATTATTTTGAAGAAGGAAATTTATTGAATTCCAGCTCAAAGCGAGGAAAACAGGAATGACTCTTTCCCTACTGAGCTCATTTTGTAATAATGCCCTTTAGCCTATGATTGCATATCATGAAACATGTACGAAATTAGCCATTAATCATAAAAATCTGAGTCTGAAAAATCCCAAACGCTTGATGCCAACGATTTCATCATTAACCATTCTTTCATCGACAGACAATCATTAAGTGTCAAGTAATTAATTTTCCAGTTTGGTGGGATGGAACGAATCCGGCGTGGCGTGAGCTAAAATGAAGCACACCTAAAGAGAGAGCAGTTAGGCATAGAGAAGACAGAAAGTAAAAGTTATCATTTTAGTACTGAGTATGTTGAATATGCTTTCATTATCTCAGATTTACCCGAGAGCAACTACCAGTCCTTTATCAGTGAAAAAAAAAAAGCAAGGCGTGATCCGACTTCCAGCTTACTCGAGACGCGTACAGGATTCTCCCCATCACGCATACGTTGCTAACATTACATTCCTAACTTAAAATAAATAAAAACGTGCTAAAATCTATGGTCAGATTGAGACTCGTTTCACCAACGAAAATTAAAGTAAATACGCTATATTTTATCAGAAATAATTTCTCTGTACTGTTTACATGCA
>NC_087201.1:2646870-2656870 GCF_015104395.2 Macrobrachium nipponense
AAATTCAGTACAAAACAACTTACATAATTACAGATAAATAATTTCTCTGTTCCTTGCTATACTGCAGTTTTCAGAATTTTCGTACACTGCTTTCTACTTGTGCATTTTAATTCAAGATCTTCGGATCTATCTAATCGTTCGTAAGTTTAGTTGCAACAGAAACTCCAATGATGAACTCTGTGGTTTCCTTGTACATACTTGAGATATTTCAATTCACAATTCGATATCTACGTAAACTTTTACTCCTACTTTATATTTGTTTCATTTCCCCTGTAGGGAACAATCCAAGCCTTCCTTTCTTTACACATGAATTGTGTGTGTCCGTGTTTTGAAAGAAGTGAGTTCGCGATATATATAAATCAGGGAGAATTTTATCCAATGTGTTTGCTTTGCAGGTAGCTTGATATAAGCAGTTCTATGTCATCTACTTAATTTTAGTTAAACGGAGCAATAGACATAAGCAGTCTTTTCCTACTATAGCAATGATTTAGGTCGACTTTCCTGAAATTATTCAAACACTATATCATGGCTGGCGCTGTTATGAAGCACAATCAATCTTATATCTAAAAATCTAACAAGACTTTTAGGAAAACTTTAAATCTAAAAAGTTCCTTTAAAAGTTAGCACTGATAACCAGGTTTTACCAAGAGCCTTCAGAAGTTACACATATCTCATGGGAGAAGTTTCTTTGCGCGGAAAATATTTAAGAATTTCAAGCTTGAGCGTCATATACCTCGAGATATAAAGCCTATTTCGGGAGATAGCCAGCCAACGTTTCATCACCTTTCGATCAGTACGTTTTTATAATGCGAAGGAAAACAGAACAAGGCGTGATCCGACCTCCAGTTTACTCGGGGAGTGCACTAAAATCTATAGTCAAATAGAGCGTTGTTTCACCAACGAAAATCAAAATAAATACGCCATGTCTTATTGGAAATAATTGTTTTGTACTGTTTAACATTTACATTATTCATTTGTTACACTTTGATTCTGATAAATAAATCATATATATCCTATCCTAATATTCCTGTATCTTTAGCTCAACGCGAGATACCTTTTTCAAACCTTTTTAGGCTTTTCCATTGGGCTTTCCTTCTCCCCAACAAGAACAAGAACAACAGCAATAGCAACGTAGTTTATAGGCTTACTCCCCGAGTAAATATCCTCCTTTTAACCATCAATTTCACTTAGTGTCTTTACTTAAATGTTCTAATTTAGTGCTGATGTTGTTGTCATAAAAAGACAATAAACTTCACGTTTACGCTGACGGAGAAATTTATTTAATCTTTAACAAGTAAAGTTTTTTCTTGTACAACATATAATGCTGTAATAAAACATCAGCTTTGACAGGCGGTTCTTCGTCGCTCTCCAGATCCAACAAAGTGAGGGTGCGTCCCATAGCTCCGGAAAGCGCTGCCAGATGCACGATCCATGGTTAACTTTAACCTTAAATAAAACAAAAACTACTCAGGTTAGAGGGTTGCAATTTGGTATGTTTGATGATTGGAGAGTGTATGATCAAAATACCAATTTGCAGCCCTCTAGCGTCAGTAGTTTTTATTTATTTATTTATTTTTTTTTTTTAGATACGAGGGCGGACAGACAAAGCCGGCACAATAGGTTACTTTTACAGAAAACTAAAAATGGTAATGGGAAGCGTTTTGTATGTATTTCCTCATATACTTAGGTTGTTTGAGGTTCATACGTGATATACCATGGACAATTGAAATTAAATGAATACCTTTAACACATCACTGAAGACGCTTCAGAGGCTTTAAAGAAGTTAAGTTTCCCACATCTATCTGTTAATGCTGCTGTAGACCCTTTGCGCATTTGCTTTCAAATACTTCATTTCCATTACCAAGTACCATAATACAATCATTCTTAAAGGAGATTGGACTGATATTTATAATTATAAGAAAGGAAAAAATCTTTAAATTAACAAATAAATCGATACATAAGTTAATAATGCAAATGGACATTCAGGAAGAGAGAGAGAGAGAGAGAGAGAGAGAGAGAGAAGAGAGAGAGAGAGAGAGAGAGGAGAGAGCTCTAAACGGCTAAAACACTCTCTTTCTTCGCTCATGAAAGAGAAAAAAATCACTTCGAGCCCATAATGACCTGTACTTAAAAAATTTATATTTTCAGCAAAGAGAGACATTAAACCCTTTACGCTGCAATAGGAAACCTTATCTCAGTCGTTAATCGGCTTTTGAACGTTCACCCGAGGCCAACTTTATCGGTGCATGAGAGTTACCTAAGGAATGACTCTGCAACCATTTTACAGGGACAGCCGTAAACTCTGCATAATTGTTTTCCTAGCAAAAAAATAAAATCGTTCAAGGCCAAGTATACCTGTCACGAAGAATGAACTCTCGAGAGACTGATATTCATCTAACCAGTATATGTCCTCAACTAACTGGGTATTATGGCTTAGTTATTTCGAAAAGTACTTCGGTGAGATAATTCCGAAAGTGTTTTGGTTTCACATCAACATAAATAAATCTGGTGCCAGGTCAATAAAAAAGAATAGGTAGGGGGAAATTAAACAGAAAGAAGAAAAGGGGCGGCTTAACTTTGGTAAGAAAATTCTAGTGTTTTGGTTTCAGTTCGAGTAAATAAATCTGGGTGGTAAGGTCAAGAACAAAGAATCGGCCGGGGAAAAGAATTAAACAGAGTATGGGGGCCCCCACCCCACAAAAAAAAACAAAAAAAAAAAAAGGGGGTGGGGGGAGCTTAACTGAAACTCAACAGGCTTCCGAAGATGCAACTCATTTCAAAATCAACATGGATGGTCATTATTATACTCGCTATGTTAGGAAGAACAGATCTCTCTAGTGTATGAAAGGAAAATTAATGTAGGCTTTTGTGGTGCAGGATGTTCATTTACATTTATGTACAGTCACTCATATAAGTTCATGGATGTCCGGGTGTTGAGAGAGAGATTTCCATTTCACCCCATTTCTGGATGACAGGTGTTTGGGAGTGCGAAACTGGCCGATGTTCAACTACCTAACTGCTGTATAGAAAGTTTCGGTGTGAGCCCCTCTTACGTCACTATACAGACCCGTTGTCCAGAAAGGCATTGGATGGAATTCAGCTTTATGCCCGGAGACATCCATGAACCTATATGAGTGACTATATGTGGAGGCAAATATGTTGGTTCATGAGAATACACCTAAGCACTGATCGAAATATGAGAATCACCAGTTTCCTTCCTAATTAAGAGATTCGTAAGTCAATAAAATCACACTAATATAATCTGTTGAATGCGATTAATTCCTCCCAAGATTCGGTCTTCGCAGCTAATCCCATCTGGCAAGACACGGAGGGCAACGAAGTTTTCGAAATAAATGAAAACATTAAATTTCTATAACACAATGTAGAAAGTTTTCCCGTTTGTTGAGGAATGAGGAAAGTCTTCTTTAAGTCGACCCTCCAAGGGAAACTAAACAGATGAAAGCAAGCAGCTGTAGCTCCTACACACCAGTTTTAGAAAGACCTTTGTGGCTTAAGACCAGTTGGATTGCAGAAATTGATGTTATTCAGCCTGAAAGAAGAATAGTGCAGTTACGAGCTCCTGTAAATACTCGTAGATTCTGAAGTTGAGACAAAGGATGATTTGAGAATGAATGAGGAAAGTGAGGAAAGTGAAAACTGGTGAGTGAGTGATGTACAGTTCAAACAAGTGTCTAACCAAGTACTGGATGTTTCAACTTTACTGTGTTCAGATTGTTTCAATAATTGTGTTATATATAAGTGATCTTATCTATAACATAAGTTTCTCTTTCCTTTCACCATCTTACTATACTATAATGTGCTTTTGTCTGTCCGTCCATCTGTCATTCAATCACAGCCAAACGGCTGGTCCAATGGGCATGAAACTTGGCAGAGTTATAGTGGGGACCAATAAGATGGTTTATAATGGGGTTTTATCCTACCTCCCCACCCTTCTCCGAAGCAGGTGGGGTGTGAGAAGGGGTTCCTCGAAACGGGGCTGGTTATATCCGTAGACTTAATTAATTTACGAATTTATCATACTTAATAGTTAAAAGAACACTAGCGAGGCACTTATATGGTAAACTGTAGTTAGTATAATGGTGGCAAGCATAAACAGCCTTCAATGACATCTTTTAGGAAATGTGAGCCTTAAATATGCCCTACAGTCTTGGGAAATTGAACTCGCTATAATATAATTTTAACTGATACAACCGATAGCCAATATTTCCGGTGCAGAGAAAGCAAATGAAAATGTTGTGATCTATTTTGATCTAGTGACCAAAATGACGGCAGTTACAAAGGTCGTCTTTTACCTATGATTTCTCCTTTCGTGAAAGGTCACACGAATTCCAGTGCTGCTTGTTACGAAGTTTGAGAGTGGTACCATACTATATCAGTTCATTACCTTCTTTTATCAAATTTTCAAAAGTAATGATTTTACTTTGAAGTTATATATCTATTATCTTTCTTCTTCTAGGATGCGTTTACATTGAGGAATTCTGAATTACTGGAACATGTCGACAAAATCTTGTGAAGCAACGACGAATTTTTTTTGTTTTTTTGTATGAGTTGGAAAACCTGGGAGCATAAATACTTTTTTGTAAAGGATTTTTAAAATTTTCTAAAGACCGCTGGCTCGATTTTTCCTTTGCTTTCGTAGTTATCTGAAAAAAGCTATGACCAGAAATACAACATTAAATGAACATAAAAAAAGTATTGTAAGTGTAGGTTAATGTTTCACCAATTGTATGAAGCAGCACCTGCTAAACTTACATTACTAAATTACATTAACCTTTCCTCGGTATTGCTACACAAACCGCCATATGGAGTAAAGTGTGACAATTCCACCTGGATCCGCTGACACGATGTAGTTCATGAATCTCAATTAACATCTTTAAATGATCGTAGACGACTTTATGATGGAAATGGAAACTCTCTTTGCTATCAAAGACAATATGAATAATGGAAGATATGAAACTGCTCATACTGGGAAATTTCATCGGCGAGTGGTGACAATATTTGTTTACATTTTTATCTGAATAACCAATCTCCTTCTATAATGTCCCTCTCGAACTTGGGCCTTAAATTGCTATAAACACATTGCTGCTTGTTTAGTGGTCTCTTTAGAGAGAGGGAGAGAGAGAGAGAGAGAGTTGAGAGAGAGAGAGAGGAGAGAGTGAGAGAGATCCACAAAAAAGGTACTTTTCTGAAGCAAAATCCTCAGACTATTTTCCCTTATATCTAGGGCTATTGTATCAGGCGTTGTCTTCAGTTTAATATTTTCACGTAAAAATGGATTTTCCCTTAAATTTTAAAGAAAAAGAAAAAGAAAAAAAAAAACTCTAAATTAAATTGGCACTGGTTCCATGTCTATTAACCAGTGCAGTTTAATTTAGGGATACAGACGCAGCAGACCACCACTGACGTGCAAGTCACCTTTACTAAGCGAAGACTGTGTAGGAGATTAACAAAAGTAGCCGAGACTTTCATTTGAAGGTGAGACGAAGCTGGCGACGTGGTCATAACCTCACTGCCCTGGACGATATGTAATATGCAAAGTTAAAGGTCGAATCTCCACTAGAAGGTGGTGATAACTGGTGATAACTCTACTCTGGAGAGGACGAAGGGAATGAAGAGATGTTAAGTGCCCGCAGAAGAGCAGACGTGGGGAAATGAGTGAATTATAATGTTAGTAATCGAGAAGAAAAACACTGCTAGAGAGAGAGAGAGAGAGAGAGAGAGAGAGAGATATGGCGTAAGTGTCGAGATCGTATATATCCCGCTGGAAGGCTGAGACTGAGATACAATTTGTATGCGATGCATTCCTATATTGGTCTCGGCTGTCAGTTTCAAAAGACAGCAGCACTTACTTAGAAGCGAGGGTCCCGGAGAGCTGAATAACGATGAGATTGATTTCTGAGAGGCAATCATATTAGACTCGTCGTGACGTAATATGATCAGCGTATTAAATCTGCTGTGACTTAAAAACAGGTGGTAGAACCTTTTTATTTGTTGCACCTACTTCATTGTAATCTATAAGCTTAAGCATATAATAAATTAAACAACATAAGGAAACTATAACTGGCGATAGCACAAGTAAACAAAAACAAGGCATGGCTGAATGAAGAAGGCGTACGATGTAGATACATTTGTATCCTGTAGACGGGTAAGCACGAAAAGGAAGATAAACAAAAGAATTAAACTAATTCATCTGACAAATTGAATAAACTAGCGCACATCCGAATATAAGAATTTCTTCTTCGTCGACTATTATGGAAGCTTATAGCGTAAAACTTGCTTTAATCGTCACATTAGCTTGTAGCAAACTAGCGAAGAGTAATCAGATTCTTGAGAGAGAGAGAGATGGTATACTTGTTTGGAAATAGAGGGTTACGAAAAAGCTTTGGCAAGTTCATTTAATTTGTGTTACACTAGAAGGAGGGTAGTATATGGCAAATCTACGCTAATTTTCCTCTTACTCGAGTTATGCAAATTTGCCTGTGGCATTGGCAATAGTTTCCCTGCAACCCGGGAGAAGAAAATCAAGCTTCAAAGTATTTTCAGTTCTTAATAAATGCGGTGATTATTTAGTGAAAGTCTAATTGTCTGGGAATTATAACTTTCCTCTTTTCTTCCGTCTTGGTGAGACTGTATTTTGCACTTGTAATGATAAAAGGTAAACTACTCAGCTATCCTTTTCCCACATATTTTCCTCTATCAGAGACCCCAGTAATCCTGGTGTTCCTACTACGCCTTTGTCTAATCATGTCTTCCCCACTATTCTGAGTTTCTGAGGTTTATAATGTCCTGATATCTTGAAGGATTGGCAATGCACCTGGTTCACAATTCATTCTGGCATTAATCCCACTTAACAAGGGTAACCACTCTAATAATTTCAAATGCCGTCCTTTTACTCAAATCTTAATTTCCTAAGCACAATACATACAATTATCTGCTTCTGAATCAACAATGGGGCTAATATGTAAAACGTGATTTCACCAGAGTTGGTTCACCTCTACAGATAATTTGTTAAGAACAACTATCAAATTGTTATGAATTTCAATAAACTCCACTTCTCAAGATGTCAGTCTACGTACAATATTCACATCATGGTACTAATATCCAAGAAAAACGAGCAACCTTAACTTTTCAGAAAAATGGGTAATAATAATTAGGATCAATGATATCAGCCCGAATCTCAACTACAGTGCTATTATAATGGAAATTTATATATATCAGTGATGAACCCCAGACAGGTTTATGGACTTGATACAGAAGAACATCTTCGACCCACTTCGTAAAAAAATCCATTTCTCAGCCTGACAAAGGGTATCACAACTAAAAAAACAAATAAGTAATGATCAAGTTTCAGCTTTAAAACGTTTTTGTCGTCCTAAAGTTTGTAACATTTCATACAGATACTTTCCGTAGGCAGAGTAGGTAAGCAATAGTGCTGAATCGTCACACATGTTGTTCAATAACCAGATGCTAAAGGATTTGCACAACAATTATTCTCAAATAATTATCACCTCCGACGGTCTGAGTTATAGCTGCCGCGCAAGTATCAAATTTACTGAGATGAGTAATTGCCTGGATGTATTCCTATGTTTCTGTACTTATGGATTCAGATTCTTAGTTGAGTAATATAAGTCGTTTGATTTTTGCAAATTCATCTATTTCTTCTTTTCAATTTCCCGTTTATTTAGATACTATGCAAGTTACAATAGTGTGGATGTAGATGCGAACATTCTCGAGACCGAATTTATTTTTCAGTTTTACTGAAATCGGCTCATCCCTGAATTTCTATCTGTTGGACTCCAGCGCAAAAAAACCGATTCTAGCTCTGAATCTTTGGTCTCTTGTGCGTCATTAATCGTTCCATATCAATTAAATATTGTAAAGCAATGTGACTCACACCTGGCATTTTTTTATTTTATTTTATTATTTATTCTTATGTTTCCAATCAAAGGAGGTTGCTTGAATTTTGTTTTTCATTCTCGAAAGTCAACAACGACGCAAAAGGGAATAGCCTGATCTAACAATATTTCTTAGTAAGCAGACTAAAGCAACTTTAGTGTGCACAGTTGTACTTTGCATATTATTTACAGTAAAGTTCCTGACTCTTCCTCAGTGATGTTGTGAAACACTAGAGTTTCTTAACCTACTTTTTTTAACCACCTTGAACAGCATGATTCATAATTAAAACAACAAACTACATTTTTTTTTTCAACTCTCACAGGGGCAAACATAACCCTTAACACTACTCTTCCAACGCGCAGCCTGGCATCTGACCCTTAAGCGAGCTTCCTGAAAACAGGGAAATACTCCGTTGGCAAACAGCAGTCACCTTTCATTTCGGCTGTGTTTTATTGCAGTTGATAGAGGTACACGGACTCGTTTGCCCTTTTGCCTTACTTTGCTTTTTGTTTTTGTGACTTCCACTACATTTCCACCCATCTTCGTTTCTCTCTCCCTTGCCATTCTGCGATGGATTGATGACTAAGGCAGCCATATATCTTGGAGACGTTTCATATGATTCAGTCTTATCATTGGGCAAATTGACGTGAGTGAACTAGATATAAACGTTCAATAAAAAAATATTTTTGTAAATAGTCAATTCGTGCAACTAAAGTCATTTATGTGGTAAAGGACGATGATTTAAAAATGTCCTTCGTTTCCAAAAACGTCTTTGGCAAGGTTGGTCTGCAATGCATAGATTCGCTGCATTTTGCAAAAAAATTAGGTTTCTGTATGTAGACAGGAAAAGGATTAAAAACAACATGAAATGGAATACATCACAAATGCACAAAGAGAGAGAGAGAGAGAGAGAGAGAGAGACGAGAGAGAGAGAGAGAGAGAGAGAGAGGAGAGAGTGAGAGAGAGAATTTTCTGGGAAAACATGTCCTTCCTGTATCAATGGTGGAAGAGCACTTCGCTATCTTCTGGGTAGTTTTGAGAACACAATCAAATTTTGAAAATTCTAAAACTTCCAGTTTATCTTCTGAGAAGATCATAAATAAAACGTATATGGTCAGAAGTTATACAAGATTCACACGTAAAAGTTGCTAAACCCAGGTATTTGTTCAGAAGACATCAGTTTTTTACCAGCGTTGTACAGTATCCTTATAGACACACAAATACAGTCTCTGGACTTACAATATATTCCCAATTGATTGACTGATTGAATGATTATAAAAAACTAAAAAACAGAGTATCAGATTAAAAAAGGAAGCTAAATAAAAAAAGAATAAATAACTTTGAAAATCAGGATCTAAGACAGAGAAATGAGGAAGTTGGGGGCGGGTGGACAGAAAAATAAAAAGGTCCAGAAAATGAACCATCTGAAAGTGGATTTTACGTAAACTGCGCAGAATATATATATATATATATGTATATCTATATATATATATATATATATATATATATATATATATATATATATATATATATATATATGTATATATATATATAGATATAGATATATATATATATATATATATATATATATATATATATATTATATATATATATATATATATATATATATCTATATCTATATATATATATATATATATATATATATATATATATATATATATATATATATATATATATATATATATATATATTTATATATATAAATGTATATATATATAGATATATATATATATATATATATATATATATATATATATATATATATATATATATATATCTATATATATATTTATATATGTAGTATATATATAGATATATATATATATATTATATATATAGATATATATATATATATATATATATATATATATATATATATATATATATATATATATATATATATATATATATATATATATGACTGCTAAAAAATGTTTTGTTACAACAGAATTCCATCTAATAACAGGAGCCCATAAAAACACCAAAATATAGAGAGAAAAGTACTATATTTCAGAGACTGCCTCTTCAGGTATATGAATGAGAAAAGTTTACAGAAAAGGTG
>NC_087201.1:2661870-2669370 GCF_015104395.2 Macrobrachium nipponense
TTTTTATTTTTTAACAATAACGTAATAAACCTGACAAAAATGAACTCCACCGAAGTAGAGCATCAAACGACCACAAAAGCAAAAAAGGAAAATAAAGAACGGAAAAAGGAAACCGGACGGAAATTTGCCTTCCGTTCAGCTTTGACAGGAAACCGAGTGATGATTATACAGGAGGGAAGAGAATAAATACGTTTTGAAGAAAGTTCGAGAATTCAGGAATTATACAATCCGGAATATTATGATTGTGGACGAACATTTCTGTTCATGCCTGCGTGCCTAAGTGACGCTTATATTGCACGCACGGATTCACTCTGTATGAACATATACAGTGTTTAAGTCACCTATCACAAACACCCACACAGGCAGAAAGTCAGTACCAAGCGCTTTCGCCCTTTATTCAGGCATTGAATAAAGGCGAAAGCGCTTGGTACTGACTTTTCTGCCTATCATTTCCTGTGGTAAGCGCTTATATAATGAAGTCACGGGATACTGCAGTGATTTTTAAGCAAATACACACACACACACACACACACATACACACACACACATATATATATATATTATATATATCTATATAATATATATATATATATATATATATATATATATATATATATATATATATGTATATAGGGATCTGAAATGAAGGTCCTGAAGAATAATGCCTTGATATGCCTTGATAGTTGTTCTTAACAAATTATCTGTAGAGGTGAACCAACTCTGGTGAAATCACGTTTTACATATAGCCCCAGTGTGATTCAGAAGCAGATAATTGTATGTATTGTGCTTAGGAAATTAAGATTTGAGTAAAAGGACGGCATTTGAAATTATTAGAGTGGTACCCTTGTTAAGTGGGATTAATGCCAGGAATGAATTGTGAACCAGGTGCATTGCCAATCCTTCAAAGATATTCAGGACATTACCTCAGAAACTCAGAATAGTGGGGAAGACATGATTAGACAAAGGGGACGTAGTAGGAACACCAGGATTACTGGGGTCTCTGATAGAGGAAAATATGTGGGAAAAAGGATAGCTGAGTAGTTTACCCGTTTATCATTACAAGTGCAAAAATACAGTCTCACCAAGACGGAAGAAAAGAGGAAGTTATAATTCCCAGACAATAGACTTTCACTAAATAATCACCGCATTTATTAAGAAACGAAAATACTTTGAAGCTTGATTTCTTCTCCCGGGTTTGCAGGGAAACTATTGCCAATGCCACAGGCAAATTTACATTAACTCGAGTAAGAGGAAAATTAGCGTAGATTTGCCATTATACTACCCTCCTTCTAGGTGTAACACAAAATTAAATGAACTTGCCAAAGCTTTTTCGTAACCCTCTATTTCCAAAACAATGTATACCATCTCTCTCTCTCAAGAATCTGATTACTCTTGCCTAGTTTGCTACAAGCTAATGTGACGATTAAAGCAAGTTTTACGCTATAAGCTTCCATAATAGTCGACGAAGAAGAAATTCTTATATTCGGATGTGCGCTAGTTTATTCAATTTGTCAGATGAATTAGTTTAATTCTTTTGTTTATCTTCCTTTTCGTGCTTACCCGTCTACAGGATACAAATGTATCTACATCGTACGCCTTCTTCATTCACCCATGCCTTGTTTTTGTTTACTTGTGCTATCGCCAGTTATAGTTTCCTTATGTTGTTTAATTTATTATATGCTTAAGCTATAGATTACAATGAAGTAGGTGCAACAAAAATAAAAAGGTTCTACCACCTGTTTTTAAGTCACAGCAGATTTAATACGCTGATCATATTACGTCACGACGAGTCTAATATGATTGCCTCTCAGAAATCAATCTCATCGTTATTCAGCTCTCCAGGAAGCGGTCCCAGGACCCTTGCTTCTAAGTAAGTGCTGCTGTCGTTTGAAACTGACAGCCGAGACCAATATAGGGAATGCATCGGCATACAAATTGTATCTCAGTCTCAGCCTTCCAGCGGGATATATACGATCTCGACACTTACGCCATATCTCTCTCTCTCTCTCTCTCTCTCTCTCTCTAGCAGTGTTTTTCTTCTCGATTACTAACATTATAATTCACTCATTTCCCCACGTCTGCTCTTCTGCTGGCACTTAACATCTCTTCATTCCCTTCGTCCTCTCCAGAGTAGAGTTATCACCAGTTATCACCAGTTATCACCACCTTCTAGTGGAGATTCGACCTTTAACTTTGCATATTACATATCGTCCAGGGCAGTGAGGTTATGACCACGTCGCCAGCTTCGTCTCACCTTCAAATGAAAGTCTCGGCTACTTTTGTTAATCTCCTACACAGTCTTCGCTTAGTAAAGGTGACTTGCACGTCAGTGGTGGTCCTGCTGCGTCTTTATCCCTAAATTAAACTGGCACTGGTTAATAGACATGGAACCAGTGCCAATTTAATTTAGAGTTTTTTTTTCTTTTTCTTTTTTTAAGGGAAAATCCATTTTTACGTGAAAATATTAAACTGATGACAACTCCTGATACAATAGCCCTAGATATAAGGGAAAATAGTCTGAGGATTTTGCTTCACAAAAGTACCTTTTTTGTGGAGCTCTCTCTCTCTCTCTCTCTCTCTCTCTCTCTCTCTCTCTCTCTCTCTCTCTCTCTCTCTCTCTAAAGAGACCACTAAACAAGCAGCAATGTGTTTATAGCAAT
This sequence comes from Macrobrachium nipponense, assembly GCF_015104395.2. NCBI lineage: Eukaryota > Metazoa > Arthropoda > Malacostraca > Decapoda > Palaemonidae > Macrobrachium > Macrobrachium nipponense. Next base: position 2,664,531 of record NC_087201.1, read on the forward strand.
TTAAGGCCCAAGTTCGAAGAGGGACATTATAGAAGGAGATTGGTTATTCAGATGATAAAATTGTAAACAACATTGTCACCATTCGCCGATGAAATTTCCCAGTATGAGCAGTTTCAAATCTTCCATTATTCATATTGTCTTTGATAATAAAGAGAGTTTCCATTTCCATTGTAAAGTCGTCTACGATCATTTAAAGATGTTAATTGAGATTCATGAACTACATCGTGTCAGCGGATCCAGGTGGAATTGTCACACTTTACTCCATATGGCGGTTTGTGTAGCAATACCGAGGAAAGGTTAATGTAATTTAGTAATGTAATTTAGTAGGTGCTGCTTCATACAATTGGTGAAACATTAACCTACACTTACAATACTTTTTTTATGTTCTATTTAATGTTGTATTTCTGGTCATAGCTTTTTTCAGATAACTACGAAAGCAAAGGAAAATCGAAGCCAGCGGTCTTTAGAAAATTTTAAAAAATCCTTTACAAAAAAGTATTTATGCTCCCAGGTTTTCCAACTCATACAAAAAAAAATTCGTCGTTGCTTCACAGATTTTGTCGACATGTTCCAGTAATTCAGAATTCCTCAATGTAAACGCATCCTAGAAGAAGAAAAGATAATAGATATATAACTTCAAAGTAAAATCATTACTTTTGAAAATTGATAATGAAGTAATGAACTGATATAGTATGGTACCACTCTCAAAACTTCGTAACAAGCAGCACTGGAATTCGTGTGACCTTTCACGAAAGAGAAATCATAGGTAAAAGACGACCTTTGTAACTGCCGTCATTTTGGTCACTAGATCAAAATAGATCAACATTTTCATTTGCTTTCTCTGCACCGGAAAATATTGGCTATCGGTTGTATCAGTTAAAATTATATTATAGCGAGTTCAATTTCCCAAGACTGTAGGGCATATTTAAGGCTCACATTTCCTAAAAGATGTCATTGAAGGCTGTTTAATGCTTGCCACCATTATACTAACTACAGTTTTACCATATAAGTGCCTCGCTAGTGTTCTTTTAACTATTAAGTATGATAAATTCGTAAATTAATTAAGTCTACGGATATAACCAGCCCCGTTTCAAGGAACCCCTTCTCACCCCCACCTGCTTCGGAGAAGGGTGGGGGAGGTAGGATAAAAACCCCATTATAAACCCATCTTATTGATCCCCACTATAACCCTGCCAAGTTTCATGCCCATTGGACCAGCCGTTTGGCTGTGATTGAATGACAGATGGACGGAACAGACATAAAGCACATTATAGTATAGTAAGATGGTGCAAAGGAAAGAGAAACTTATGTTATAGATAAGATCACTTATATAATAAACACAATTATTGAAAGAATCTGAACACCAGTAAAGTTGAAAACATCCAGTACTTGGTTAGACACTTGTTTGAAACTGTACATCACTCACTCACCAGTTTTCACTTTCCTCACTTTCCTCATTCATTCTCAAAATCATCCTTTGCCTCAACTTCAGAATCTACGAGTATTTACAGGAGCTCATAACTGCACTATTCTTCTTTTCAGGCTGAATAACATCAATTTCTGCAATCCAACTGGTCTTAAGCCACAAAGGTCTTTCTAAAACTGGTGTGTAGGAGCTACAGCTGCTTGCTTTCATCTGTTTAGTTTCCCTTGGAGGGTCGACTTAAAGAAGACTTTCCTCATTCCTCAACAAAAGGGAAAACTTTCTATATTGTGTTATAGAAATTTAATGTTTTCATTTATTTCGAAAACTTCGTTGCCCTCCGTGTCTTGCCAGATGGGTTTAGCTGCGAAGACCGAATCTTGGGGGGAATTAATCGCATTCACAGATTATATTAGTGTGATTTTATTGACTTACGAATCTCTTAATTAGGAAGGAAACTGGTGATTCTCATATTTCGATCAGTGCTTAGGTGTGTTCTCATGAACCAAACATATTTGCCTCCACATATAGTCACTCATATAGGTTCATGGATGTCTCCGGGCATAAAGCTGAATTCCATCCAATGCCTTTCTGGACAACGGGTCTGTATAGTGACGTAAGAGGGCTCACACCGAAAACTTTCTATACAGCAGTTAGGTAGTGAACATTCGGCCAGTTTCGCACTCCAAACACCTGTCATCCAGAAAGGGGGGGTGAAATGGAAATCTCTCTCTCAAACACCCGGACATCCATGAACTTATATGAGTGACTGTACATAAATGTAAATGAACATCCTGCACCAAAAGCCTACATTAATTTCGATACACTAGAGAGATCTGTTCTTCCTCCAACATAGGCGAGTTATAATAATGACCATCCATGTTGATTTTGAAAATGAGTTGCATCTTCGGAAATCCTGTTGAGTTTCAGTTAAGCTCCCCCCCCCCCCCCCTTTTTCCACCCTTTTTTTTTTTTTGTGGGGTGGGGGGCCCCATACTCCTGTTTAATTTTCCCCGGGCCGATTCTTTGTTCTTGACCTGACACCAGATTTATTTAGTCGAAAACTGAAACCAAAACACTTAGAATTTTCTTACCAAAGTTAAGCCGCCCCTTTTCTTCTTTGTTCTGTTTAAGTTCATTTTCCCCTACCTATTCTTTTTTATTGACCTGGCACCAGATTTATTTATGTTAATGGGAAACCAACACTTTCGGAATTATCTCACCGAAGTACTTTCGAAATAACTAAGCCATAATACCCCTTCGTTGAGAGGACATATACTTATAGATTACTATCAGTCACTCGAGAATTCATTTCTTCGTGACAGGTATACTTGGCCTTGAACGATTTTTGCTAGGAAAACAATTATGAGAGTTTACGGCTGTCCTGTAAAATGGGTTGCAGAGTCATCCTTAGGTAACTCTCATGCACCGATAAAGTTGCCTCGGGTGAACGTTCAAAAGCCGATTAACGACTGAGATAAGGTTTCCAATTGCAGCGTAAAGGGTGAATGTCTCTCTTTGCTGAAAATATAAATTTTTTAAGTACAGGTCATTATGGGCTCAAGAAGTGATTTTTCTCTTTTCATGAGCGAAGAAAGAGAGTGTTAGCCGTTTAGAGCTCTCTCTCTCTCTCTTCTCTCTCTCTCTCTCTCTCTCTCTCTCTCTCTCTCTCTCTTTCCTGAATGTCCATTTGCATTATTAACTTATGTATCGATTTATTTGTTAATTTAAAGATTTTTCCTTTCATTATAATTATAATATCAGTCCAATCTCCTTTAAGAATGATTGTATTATGGTACTTGGTAATGGAAAATGAAGTATTTGAAAGCAAATGCGCAAAGGGTCTACAGCAGCAGTAACAGATAGATGTGGGAAACTTAACTGTTCTTTAAAGCCTCTGAAGCGTCTTCAGTGATGTGTTAAATATTACTTTATTTTCATTTGTCCATGGTATATCACGTATGAACCTCAAACAACCTAAGTATATGAGGAAATACATACAAAACGCTTCCCATTACCATTTTTAGTTTTCTGTAAAAGTAACCTATTGTGCCGGCTTTGTCTGTCCGCCCTCGTATCTAAAAAAAAAAAATAAATAAATAAATAAAAAAACTACTGACGCTAGAGGGCTGCAAATTGGTATTTTGATCATACACTCTCCAATCATCAAACATACCAAATTGCAACCCTCTAACCTGAGTAGTTTTTGTTTTATTAAGGTTAAAGTTTAACCATGGATCGTGCATCTGGCAGCGCTTTCCGGAGCTATGGGACGCACCCTCACTTTGTGGATCTGGAGAGCGACTGAAGAGCCGCCTGGGCCCTGTCAAAGCTGATGGTTTTATACAGCATTATATGTTGTACAAGAAAAACTTTTACTTGTTAAAGATTAAATAAATTTCTCCGTCAGCGTAAAGTGAAGTTTATTGTCTTTTTATGACAACAACATCAGCACTAAATTAGAACATTTAAGTAAAGACACTAAGTGAAATTGATGGTTAAAAGGAGGATATTTACTCGGGGAGTAAGCCTATAAACTACGTTGCTATTGCTGTTGTTCTTGTTCTTGTTGGGGAGAGGGAAAGCCCAATGGAAAAGCCTAAAAAGGTTTGAAAAAGGTATCTCGCGTTGAGCTAAAGATACAGGAATATTAGGATAGGATATATATGATTTATTTATCAGAATCATAGTGTAACAAATGAATAATGTAGATGTTAAACAGTACAAAACAATTATTTCCAATAAGATATGGCGTATTTATTTTGATTTTCGTTGGTGAAACAACGCTCTATTTGACTATAGATTTTAGTGCACTCCCCGAGTAAACTGGAGGTCGGATCACGCCTTGTTCTGTTTTCCTTCGCATTATAAAAACGTACTGATCGAAAGGTGACGAGGCGTTGGCTGGCTATCTCCCGAAATAGGCTTTATATCTCGAGGTATTTACGCTCAAGCTTGAAATTCTTAAATATTTTCCGCGCAAAGAAACTTCTCCCATGAGATATGTGTAACTTCTGAAGGCTCTTGGTAAAACCTGGTTATCAGTGCTAACTTTTAAAGGAACTTTTTAGATTTAAAGTTTTCCTAAAAGTCTTGTTAGATTTTTAGATATAAGATTGACTGTGCTTCATAACAGCGCCAGCCATGATATAGTGTTTGAATAATTTCAGGAAAGTCGACCTAAATCATTGCTATAGTAGGAAAAGACTGCTTATGTCTATTGCTCCGTTTAAGTAAAATTAAGTAGATGACATAGAACTGCTTATATAGCTACCTGCAAACAAACACATTGGATAAAATTCTCCCTGATTTATATATATCGCGAACTCACTTCTTTCAAAACACGGACACACACAATTCATGTGTAAAGAAAGGAAGGCTTGGATTGTTCCCTACAGGGGAAATGAAACAAATATA
>NC_087201.1:2673694-2695281 GCF_015104395.2 Macrobrachium nipponense
TAAGGTGTGGGTCCCGTCGCTAAGTAAACAATTGGGTGCTAGCCGCGTCAATAAAAAATCTAATCCTCCTGGCCAGCCCTAGGAGAGCTGCTAATCAGCTCAGTGGTCTGGTTAAACTATATTATACTTATTTTAACAGTAAGTTCGGACTTGAAAGCGCTGACTACCAGTGACATTTGAAGCGATTTTGGCAGCTGTGTTTTAGAATGGGGTCTTCGAATTAGAAACGGGAGAAATGATTCACGAAACTTAAAACTTGTGAATGAGACATAATTCGAAAAGAATCGCATAGTTCGTTTTAAATAGATAGTAGGTAGGTTCAGGATTGTATCTACTAATGAATCTTAATTTTGAAATTACACTTGTTTATGGGGACAGGTACACTACTCATAAACTTTCTCGTGGTTTATTATGAAGGTCATCGTGAAATTCGGGTTCAAAATGAATATGTCCAAAAACACTGAACTTGGAAAGGAGCTCTCTCTTTAGATTGCACACTTTATTTTTCTGCCTTCTCCTGTCGACCATTCAACCAACTCATAACACATTTTTCACGATAACACGAGATTCAAACTATCAATTCGTATTTTATCTCTCAAATCATGACCTCGCTATGAACCCGAATGCTTTAAAAATGACTGCTTTAGAGTTCATCGTTGAACAGGCAAAGCGTTTAGTAGAATAGTTGCTTTGATTTTTCAAGGAATGCCGGAAGGAGGTTTTTTTTTTAACTTTATTTGTTTTTTGATTCCATGATTGTTGTCTTTATAAAGGATTTTATCGTTCTAACAAAGGAAACTTTAGAATTTATGATTGATATTACGTGATTAAATAACGGTCGTCAAGCAGAACAAATTAAGTAAATATTAATCTTCCCTTTTTTCCTTTTCCTAGTGAAAATACTTTCTTTTTATCCACGAATATTATAACGCGAGGACGAAAAATGGCCTCCACTTTACAAATTAAGTGGTTATTAACCCTGACTTTTATTAGACAATAAGCATTTTATCGCTACTCTCTCTCTCTCTCTCTCTCTCTCTCACCCGTTAAAAGCCTGAGCAGTGATGCTGACCAAGGTCAACTCAAACCTTTCCTCGGAGGAGCTTAAAGCCGATAGTCCCAATTAATCTGGCGGAATGATGAGCCAAACGGACACCTGAAGAAAAGTCATGATTAGAATCTGGCTCAGCGTTGTGGCGGTGAAGGATCAACCTTTTCCCTTTTGTATGATGGATAGTCAGACTATGTTGTTGTTGTTGTTGTTGTTGTCTTTACACTCTTACATGTAAGCAAGAAACTAGGTAGCCCATTTGCCAAGAGATCCCGTGTTTCTGCTTTACCTGAGAAGTAAATTTCCTTGGTTGACGTTGCATAAAATTATTATCGTCTGATGCAGTCTTTCATGATATTATGTATTATCCATAATTGGTACTTCTTTATTGGTGTCATATACTTGTTGAGTTTTTTCAACTGATTAATTATTATTATTTTTTATTTGGAAGCTAGTGAGAACTAATTCCTCTCCCTGTGAAACGACAGCAAATCATTGGCACTTGGTAGGACGTCTTGAAAACCCAAACTATTTCAGTATTATGTACCACTGAGATAAAAGTCCCTAAAATACTTAACAGTTAATTGACATAAGGGGAAGACAATTCGTAAAGGGTAGGGAACAATAACAAACTTAGAATTAAGTTTGCCGGGAGATATACTTTCCCATTTTAAGTAACCTGACTTCCTGAACCTAATCGACATTTTGAATTCTAACGGAACTTTCGCCTAAGGCATGGATGAATATGTAATGGTGAACATCAACATACGATCTGTTATTCACGAACCTATTTAGAAAACATATTGCACCATATCGGGGAAAAGGAGCTTGTGTCGTTTATTCCTCAAACCTGGTGAAAAAGAGAGAAAAAAATTAAAATTCATTATATTAGATTTATGTAAATACGCACACACACACACACATATACATATATAATGTCATATATATATATATATAGTATAGTATATATATATATATATATATATATATATATATATATATATATATATATATATATATATATATGTGTGTGTGTGTGTGTGTGTGTGTGTGTGTATGTATGTGTCTATATAGTACATATATATATATATATATATATATATTATATATATATATATATATATATATATATATATATATATATATTTATATACATACACACACACACACACACATATATATATACATATATATATATATATATATATATATATATATATATATATATATATATATATATATATATATACGTGTGTGTGTGTGTGAGTGCGTATGTATATATGTAGATGGGAGAGAGAGAGAGAGAGAGAGAGAGAGAGAGAGAGAGAGAGAGAGAGAGAGAGAGAGAGAGTGAGCGTATTCAGCTAATTTCCAAACAAAAGTTTTGATAAAAATAAGATGAAATAAAATAAAATTGAATTTCAATTCTAAGCAAACATCCTGTGAATGACAATCATAAAGAAATGAAGTATCAGAGAAGGATAAAGATATTCTATTAATGACAGTAATGAACAGATATCTAATTCGAACATTGATTTATGTGGTGGAAATAGACCCTTGGACACTATGACAAGACGTAGCGTAAGTATGAACAGAAATTAGTCACAATGAGAGAGCTGATATTATATGAATAAGGAGCTGATTTAAACTTTTTGCTGACTCGGGAGTAAGACTACAAACTACATTTCTGTTGTTGTTGTGTCTGGGGGTAGAAAAACGTAAAAAGGGTTTGAAAAATATGTTTAGCACTGAGTTAAAGATACAGGAATGTTAGTATAGGATATTTATATACTTTATTTATTAGAATGAAAATGTAAAATATGAATAATGTGCCTATAAACAATAAAGAAAAATGAGGTAAACCTTATTTGCTACATATCTTGAGAGCCTACAATCCCAAAAAATTCAGGATAGGTAAGATACACGAGAAAAAAAAATCATTTCTTACATATGATTTCAGTAGTGTATGATAACATCATCTTAACAGACTAAAAAATGTGTTTAACAGTATTTAGTAATGAGCGACCTGAGAAAAAGGGACTGAAATTTATTACTTTAAATAAATTAGGAGCAATGAGAATAATGATAACTGATTCTGATTTAATTTTTCAGACCCTGGCAAGCACAGTTACGAACTAGTCTTCTTAACAGCGAGAGAAAAGGATTACAAAGCACAAATTCAGTACAAAATAACTTACATAATTACAGATCAAGAATTTCTCTGTTCCTTGCTAAAATGCAGTTTTCAGAATTTTCGTACACTGCTTTCTACTTATGCACTTTAATTCAAGATCTTCGGATCTAGGTAATCGTTCGTAAGTTTATTTGCAACAGAAACTCCAATGATGGTGGGAGATGGGGCCTGATGAACTTTGTGGTTTCCTTGTACATACTTGAGATATTTCAACTTACAATTCGGTATCTACGTAAAATTTTACTCCTACTTTATATTTGTTTCATTTCCCCTATAGGGAACAATCCAAGCCTTCCTTTCTTTACACATGAATTGTGTGTCCGTGTTTTGAAATAAGCGAGTTTGCTGTAAATACAAATCAGGGAGAATTCTATCCAATGTGTGCGTTTGCAGGTAATTATATAAAGCAGTTCTGTGTCATCTATTTTTTAATTTCACTTAAATGGAGCAATAAACGTCGGCAGTCTTTTCCTATTATTGCAATGATTTAGGTCGACTTTGCTAAAATTATTCAAACATTATATCACGGTTGGAGCTGTTATGAAGCACAACAGTCAATCTCATATCTAAAAATCTAACAAGACTTTTAGGAAAACTTTAAATCTCACAAAGTTCCCTTAAAAGTTAGCACTGATAACCAGGTTTTACCAAGAGCCTTCAGAAGTTACACATATCTCATGGGAGAAGTTTCTTTGCGCGGAAAATATTTAAGAATTTCAAGCTTGAGCGTCATATACCTCCAGATATAGCCAGCCAGCACTTCTTTAGCTTTCGATCAGTACGTTTTCATAATGCAAAGAAAAACAGAACAAGGCGTGATCCGACCTCCAGTTTACTTGGAGAGCGCGCTAAAATCTACGGTCAAATAGACCGTTGTTTCACCAACGAAAATCAAAATGAATACGCTATATTACATTGGAAATAATCGTTTTGTACTGTTTAACATCTACATTATTCATTTGTTACACTATGATTCTGATAAATAAATCATATATATCCTATCCTAAAATTCCTGTATCTTTAGCTCAACGCGAGATACCTTTTTTCAGACCTTTTTAGGCTTTTCCATTGGGCTTTCCTTCTCCCCAACAAGAACAACAGCAACAGCAACGTAGTTTGTAGGCTTACTCCCCGAGTAAATATCCTCCTTTTAACCATCAATTTTACTTGGTGTCTTTACTTAAATGTTCTAATTTAGTGCTGATGTTGTTGTCATAAAAAGACAATAAACTTCACTTTACGCTGACGGAGAAATTTATTTAATCTTTAACAAGTAAAAGTTTTTCTTGTACAACATATAATGCTGTATAAAACCATCAGCTTTGACAGGCGGCTCTTCAGTCGCTCTCCAGATCCAACAAAGTGAGGGTGCGTCCCATAGCTCCGGAAAGCGCTGCCAGATGCACGATCCATGGTTAACTTTAACCTTAAATAAAACAAAAACTACTCAGGTTAGAGGGTTGCAATTTGGTATGTTTGATGATTGGAGAGTGTATGATCAAAATACCAATTTGCAGCCCTCTAGCGTCAGTAGTTTTTATTTATTTATTTATTTTTAGTTTTTTAGATACGAGGGCGGACAGACAAAGCCGGCACAATAGGTTACTTTTACAGAAAACTAAAAATGGTAATGGGGAGCGTTTTGTATGTATTTCCTCATATACTTAGGTTGTTTGAGGTTCATACGTGATATACCATGGACAATTGAAATTAAATAAATATTTAACACATCACTGAAGACGCTTCAGAGGCTTTAAAGAACAGTTAAGTTTCCCACATCTATCTGTTACTGCTGCTGTAGACCCTTTGCGCATTTGCTTTCAAATACTGCATTTTCCATTACCAAGTACCTTAATACAATCATTCTTAAAGGAGATTGGACTGATATTATAATTATAATGAAAGGAAAAATCTTTAAATTAACAAATAAATCGTTACATAAGTTAATAATGCAAATGGACATTCAGAGGAGAGAGAGAGAGAGAAAAGATTCGAGAGAGAGAGAGAGAGAGATAGAGAGAGAGAGAGAGAGAGAGAGAGAGAAAAAAAAAAGGAGGGGGGGGGGGAGAGAGAGAGAGCTGTAAACGGCTGACACTCTCTTTCTTCGCTCATGAAAGAGAAAAAATCACTTCGAGCCCATTATGACCTGTACTTAAAAAATTTATATTTTCAGCAAAGAGAGACGTTAACCCTTTACGCTGCAATAGGAAACCTTATCTCAGTCGTTAATCGGCTCTTGAACGTTCACCCGAGGCAACTTTATCGGTGCATGAGAGTTACCTAAGGAATGGCTCTGCTACCATTTTACAGGACAGCCGTAAACTCTGCATAATTGTTTCCCTAGCAAAAATCGTTCAAGGCCAAGTATACCTGTCACGAAGGAATGAACTCTCGAGTGACTGATATTCATCTGACCATTATATGTCCTCAACTAATGGGTATTATGGCTTAGTTATTTCGAAAGTACTTCGGTGAGATAATTCCGAAAGTGTTTTTGTTTCACATCAACATAAATAAATCTGGTGCCAAGTCAATAAAAAAGAATAGGTAGGGGGAAAATAAACAGAAAGAAGGAAATGGGCGGCTTAACTTTGGTAAGAAAATTCTAGTGTTTTGGTTTCAGTTCGACTAAATAAATCTGGTGTCAGGTCAAGAACAAAGAATCGGCCGGGGAAAATTAAACAGAGTATGGGGGCCCCCACCCCACAAAAAAAGGGGGGGGGGGGAACTTAACTGAAACTCAACAGGATTCCGAAGGTGCAACTCATTTCAAAATCAACATGGACGGTCATTATTATAACTCGCTATGTTTAGGAAGAACAGATCTCTCTCGTGTATCGAAATTAATGTAGGCTTTTGGTGCAGGATGTTCATTTGCATTTATGTATAGTCTCTCAAATAAGTTCATGGATGTCCGGGTGTTTGAGAGAGAGATTTCCATTTCACCCCTTTCTGGATGACAGGTGTCTTGGAGTGCGAAACTGGCCGAATGTTCAACTACCTAACTGCTGTATAGAAAGTTTCGGTGTGAGCCCTCTTACGTCACTATACAGACCCGTTGTCCAGAAAGGGGTTAGATGGAATTCAGCTTTATGCCCGGAGACATCCTTGAACCTATATGAGTGTCTATACGTGGAGGCAAATATGTTGGTTCATGAGAATAAACCTAAGCACTGATCGGAATATGAGAATCACCAGTTTCCTTCCTAATTAAGAGATTTGGAAGTCAATAAAATCACACTAATATAATCTGTTGAATGCGATTAATTCCTACCAAGACTCAGTCTTCGCAGCTAAACTCATCTGGCAAGACCCGGAGAGCAACGAAGTTTTCGAAATAAATGAAAACATTAAATTTCCATAACACAATATAGAAAGTTTCCCCTTTTGCTGAGAAATGAGGAAAGTCTTCTTTAAGTCGACCCTCCAAGGGAAACTAAAGAGCCGAAAGCAAGCAGCTGTAGCACCTACACACCAGTGTTAGAAAGACCTTTGTGGCTTAAGACCAGTTGGATTGCGGAAATTGATGTTATTCAGCCTGAAAGAAGAACAGCGCGGTTACGAGCTCCTGTAAACAGATTGGGAAGTTGAGACATAGGATGATTTGAGAATGAATGAGGAAAGTGAAAACTGGTGAGTGAGTGATGTACAGTTCGAACAAGTGTCTAACCAAGTACTGGATGTTTCAACTACTGTGTTCGGATTGTTACAATAATTGTGTTATATATAAGTGATCTTATCTATAACATAAGTTTCTCTTTCCTTTCACCATCTTACTATACTATAATGTGCTTTATGTCTGTCCGTCCGTCTGTCATTCAATCACAGCCAAACGGCTGGTCCGATGGGCATGAAACTTGGTAGAGTTATAGTGGGGACCAAAAAGATGGTTTATAATGGGGTTTTATCCTACCTCCCCCACCCTTCTCCGAAGCGGGTGGGGGTGAGAAGGGATTCCTTGAAACGGGGGTGGTTATGTCCGTAGACTTAATTAATTTACGAATTTATCATACTTAATAGTTAAAAGAACACTAGCGAGGCACTTATATGAAGCAGCAGATGAATATGCTTTTAGTAAGGATTGGTAAACTGCTAGTTAGTATAATGGTGGCACGCATTAAACAGCCTTCAATGACATCTTTTAGTAAATGTGAGCCTTAAATATACTCTACAGTCTTGGGAAATTGAACTCGCTATAATATAATTTTAACTGATACAACCGATAGCCAATATTTTCTGGTGGAGAGAAAGCAAAGGAAAATGTTGATCTATTTTGATCTAGTGACCAAAATGACAGCAGTTACAAAGGTCGTCTTTTACCTATGATTTCTCCTTTCTCAGAATTTCGTGAAAGGTCACACGAATTCCAGTGCTGCTTGTTACGAAGTTTGAGAGTGGTACTATATATCAGTTCATTACCTTCTTTTATCAAATTTTCAAAAGTAGTGATTTTACTCTGAAGTTATATATCTATTCTCTTTTCTTCTTCTAGGATGCGTTTACTTTGAGGAATTCTGAATTACTGGAACATGTCGACAAAATCTTGTGAAGCAACGATGAATTTTTTTGGTAAGAGTTGGAAAACCTGGGAGCATAAATACTTCTTTTGTAAAGGATTTTTTAAAATTTTCTAAAAGAACTTAGCGAAAGACCGCTGGTTTCGATTTTCCTTTGCTTTCATAGTTATCTGAAAAAAGCTATGACCAGAAATACAACATTAAATAGAACATAAAAAAAAGTATTGTGAGTGTAGGTTAATGTTTCACCAATTGTATGAAGCAGCACCTACTAAATTACATTACTAAATTACATTAACCTTTCCTCAGTATTGCTACACAAACCGCCATATGGAGTAAAGTGTGACAATTCCACCTGGATCCACTGACACGATGTAGTTCATGAATCTCAATTAACATCTTTAAATGGTCGTAGACGACTTTATGATGGCAATGGAAACTCTGTTTGCTATTAAAGACAATATGAATAATGGAAGATATGGAACTGCTCATACTGGGAAATTTCATCGGCGAGTGGTGACAATGTTGTTTACATTTTTATCTTCTGAATAACCAATCTCCTTCTATAATGTCCCTCTTCGAACTTGGGCTTTAAATTGCTATAAACACATTGCTGCTTGTTTAGGGGTCTCTTTAGAGAGAGAGAGAGAGAGAGAGAGAGAGAGAAGAGAGACGAGAGAGAGAGAGAGAGAGAAGAGAGAGAGGAAGACTGAGGAAGAGAGAGAGAGAGCTCCACAAAAACGGTACTTTTGTGAAGCAAAAACCTCAGACTACTTTCCCTTATATCTAGGGCTATTGTATCAGGCGTTGTCGTCAGTTTAATATTTTCACGTAAAAATGGATTTTCCCTTAAAAAGAAAAAGAAAAAACCTCTAAATTAAATTGGCACTGGTTCGTTCCATGTCTATTAACCAGTGCCAGATTATTTTAGGGATAAAGACGCAACAAGACCACCACTGACGTGCAAGTCACCTTTACTAAGCGAAGACTGTGTAGGAGATTAACAAAAGAAGACGAGACTTTCACTTGAAAGAGAAACAAAGCTGGCGACGTGGTCGCTCCGCGGACATAACCTCACCAGAGACAGCGGACGTCACTGCCCTGGACGATATGGAATATGCAAAGTTAAAGGTCGAATTTCCACTAGAAGGTGGTGATAACTTGTGATAACTCTACTCTGGAGAGGACAAAGGGAATGAAGAGATGTTAAGTGCCAGCAGAAGAGCAGACGTGGGGAAATGAGTGAATTATAATGTTAGAAATCGAGAAGAAAAACACAACTAGAGAGAGAGAGAGAGAGAGAGAGAGAGAGAGAGAGAGAGAGAGATGGCGTAAGTGTCGAGATCGTATATATCCCGCTGGAAGGCTGAGACTGAGATACAATTTGTATGCCGATGCATTCCCTATATTGGTCTCGGCTGTCAGTTTCAAAAGACAGCAGCACTTACTTAGAAGCGAGGGTCCCGGGACCGCTTCCTGGAGAGCTGAATAACGATGAGATTGATTTCTGAGAGGCAATCATATTAGACTCGTCGTGACGTAATATGATCAGCGTATTAAATCTGCTGTGACTTAAAAACAGGTGGTAAGAACCTTTTTATTTGTTGCACCTACTTCATTATAATCTATTAGCTTAAGCATATAATAAATTAAACAACATAAGGAAACTATAACTGGCGATAGCACATATAAACAAAAACAAGGCACGGCTGAATGAAGAAGGCGTACGATGTAGATACATTTGTATGCTGTAGACGGGTAAGCACGAAAGGGAAGATAAACAAAAGAATTAAACTAATTCATCTGACAAATTGAATAAACTAGCGCACATCCGAATATAAGAATTTCTTCTTCGTCGACTATTATGGAAGCTTATAGCGTAAAACTTGCTTTAATCGTCACATTAGCTTGTAGCAAACTAGCAAAGAATAATCAGATTCTTGAGAGAGAGAGAGAGAGAGAGAGAGGAGAGAAGACGGAGAGAGACGAGAGAGATAGAGAGGGAGAGAGATGGTATGCTTGTTAGAAGTAGAAGGTTGCCTACAAAGCTTGGCAAGTATATTTAACTTGTGATACAATGAAAGGAGTGTATATGGCAAATTTACGCTCATTTTCCTCTTACTCGAGTTATGCAAATTTGTCAGTGGAATTGACAATAGTTTCCCTGAAACCGGGCGAAGAAAATCAATTTTCAAAGTATTTTAAATTCTTAATAAACGAGGTGATTAAGTAGTGAAAGCCTAATAGTCTGGGAATTTTAACTTTCCTCCTTTCTTCCGTCTTGCACTTGTAATGAAAAAAGGGTCAAACTACTCGGCTAGCCTTTTCCCACACATTCCTTTCTGTCAAAGACCCCAGTAATCCTGGCGTTCCTACTACACCGTTGTCTAATCATATGTCTTCCCCACTATTCTGAGTTTTTGAGGTTTATGTCCTTATATCTTGAAGGTTTGGCAATGCACCTGGTTCACAGTTCAATCTGGCATTAATCCCACTACAAGAGTAACAACTCTAATAATTTCAAATACCGTCCGTTTACTCAACTCTCTATTTCCTAAACAAAATGAATATAATTATCTGCTTCCGAATTAACAGTAGGGCTAATATGTAAAACGTGATTTCGATTTCGCCAGTGCTGGGTCACCTCTACGGATAATTTGCTGTCTACAGTGATATCTTTCCTTTGTCAAAAACAACTATCAAATTGTTAGGAATTTCAACAAATTCCACGTTTCAAGATGTCATGTTACTAATATTCAAGAAAAACGAGCAACATCAACTTTTCCAGGAAAATGGGTATTAATAATTAGGATCAATGATATCAGCCCGGATCTCAACTACAATGCTATTATAATGGAAATTTATGTATATCAGTGATGAACCCAAGACTGGCATATCGACTTCGTAAAAAAATCCATTTCTCTGCCTGATAAAAAGTATCACAATTGAAAAACAAATAAGTAATGATCAAGTTTCAGCTTTAAGACGTTTCTGTCGTTCTAAATTTTGTAGTAAGCAATAGTGTTGAATCGTCACACATGTTCATTCATTTTAACCTTACTTCGCGTTTCGGATTCCCTGACCAGATACTAAAGGATTTGCACAAAGATTATTCTTATATAATAATCACCTCCGATGGTCTGAGTTATAGCTGCCACGCACGTATTAAATTGCCTGAACGTATTCCTGTGTTTCTGTATCTATAGATTCGGATTCTTAGTTGAGTAATGATGAGTCGATTGATTTCTACAAATTGCACCAAGTTTTTAAACATTATCTACCTATTTCCTCTTTTTTTAAAATTCCCATTAATACAGATACTATGCAGGTTGCAATAGTGTCGATGTGGATGCGAACATTCTCGAGACCGAATTTATTTTTTCAGTTTCAGTGAAGTTGACTCATCCCTAAATTTCTACTATTGGCTTCCAGCGTCAAAAAAAAAAAAACAAGAAAAAACAAAAAAATCTGATTTTAGCTCTGCCTCTTTCGTCTCCTGTGCGTCATTATTCGTTCTATGTCAATTGAATGTCGGGAAGCACTGTGACTCACACATGACCTTTTTTTTTTATTCTATCTTTTTTTTCCAGTCAAAGGAGGTCGCTTGAAATTTTTAATCTCGAAAGCCAACAACGACGCAAAAGGGAATAGCCTGATCTAACAATTTCTCTTAGTAAACACACTAAAGCAACTTTTCGTGTCCACAGTTGTACTTTGCATATTATTTACAGTAAAGCTCCTGACTCTTCTTTAGTGATGTTGTAAAACACCAAAGTTTCTTAACTAATTTTTTTAACCACCTTGAACAGAATGATTCATAATTAAAACAACGAAATAAATTTCTTTCCTCTAACTCACGCGGAGGAACCATGACCCTTGACAAAACTCTTCCAACGCGCAGCCTGGCATCTGACCCTTAAACAAGCTCACTGAAAACAAGGAAACGTTCCGCTGGCAAAACAACAGTCACCTTTCATTTCGGCTGTGTTGTTTTATTGCAGTTGATGGAGGTACACGGACTTCGTTTGTCCTTTTGCCTTGCTTTGCTTTCTGTTTGTGTGATTTCCACTCATCCCCCCCCCCACCCCCCACACATCCCCCGTCTACCCTTCTCTCGAGAGATAAGGCATATTCAGCCAATCAGGTTCTAAGACAGAAAAATGAGGAAGTTGGAGTGGGTGGGACAGCAAAATAGAGGTCCACAAAATAAAGCATCTGAAAGTGGATTTTACGTAAACTCCGCACTATATATTGTATATATATGTATGTATGCATATATATATACATATATATATATATATATATATATATATATATATATATATATATATATATATATATATATATATATATATATATTGCTACGTCTATAGAACGCCTCGCCTTCCCAGCAGAGTTTTAGTGATATTTAATTATAAAAGTAGCAGCCATGCCTTCTCCTAAGCGACTGTTGTTGGGAGAGTGGGTATGTCGTAGGGAAGATATTTCCGGTCTGACGGAAGCTTAGGGTAAGAGAGGCAAGTCACAAGAGTAGCTAGGCTTTGAGATGGATTTTAGGGACTTCTACAATAAGACCTATTTTCCTTCCCAATTTGCTGGCGTTGTGTTTACCACCTTTCAGGCGATGCTCGGGGCGGTCTTTGGAAGCCCCGTGATTCAAAAACAACCGGTATCGATCTCAGTCAACTGCAGTCGGTAGTCCAGGACAGATGTCCAGCCGGCCAGCCTCCCAAAACTTAGGCCTACCCACGGCGTACTGGTGGACACGAACCCCAGACCTGAACCGAGGTCAGGCCGCATTCTTCTACAAGGATACACTGAATATTGCATAAAGGTACGTCTGAAAGTGTAAACTTCAACCCAGCACCTTTTACTACCATACGACTCTTGCTAAATTCATTTTCAATTCTCATTTGTACCCCTTCTACATCAAAAGCCCTTTGTCCTCATCGGGCCACGTGCTCCCCTTTGTGACTTGTTAAAGACCAAGCTTTCGTGCATACCTCAGTGAACCATTCGAGTTTACCTTCCCCAATGTTAGAGAATTAATCAGCCTTAATCAAAGCAAGAAGTCATTTTTCCTTTTATCTCGTTTAATCTGGGATTCTTTTCCAGATTCCATGAGTCACGTGCCGTCTCTCTGCCCGCAAGTGTGCATTACCCCAAGTGTATGAAAACCAGCTATAACAGCTCCAGTGGAGCCATCATTTACCTTTTCTCCAGCCCAGCACGGGCCTTTTTGTAAATAAATAGCTGTAAGTAACGAGCTGAGTTTTCTGGCGACCTTCCCTCTAAAGAAATTAATAATAACTATCAGTTTACGGTAAGTTAAAGCAATTCCCTCTTGAAATCCCTCAATCACTTCCGTTTACGTATCTAGCCTCTCTCAAGGCCCGCTATATACGTAACATTGTCGACCTTCGCCGAGGATTGAACCTAGCTTGCTTAAAAAAAAAGCTTGTAAATCTGACTCACGGTAAGGTATTCCATTCATTAATATGATTATTCTATAACCAATGTTAGCTTAAGGTACGTTTAAGTATTTTTATTGTTGAAGTGGTCAAAAGAGCGTAGGTAGAAATCTTATTATTGTAACGGCTTTATTTTAGCGGCGAGCAAACAATTTGCCCCGCGAATTCTCTGTTACTTTGTGCTGTCCTCGTAGGAGCTCACACTAACACGTGTGCAGATAGATGCCAGAAAGGACCAGATCAAACTAGGAAGTGCTTTGCCAGGGTTTATTGCTGTATTAGAAAGCCTAGCTAGTTAGGAGTGTTTTACTAATAGTTACGGCAAAAGAAGTGTACAATTGTCTGTGATATGTTAGGGTATCCATTTTTAACTTAGTTTTCATTCCAAGTGTTGGTAACAGCTTACCTCTCAGCTTAGTAAGCTTTCGCGCCTGCGCGGTCTCAACCAGCCTTCGTTTTCGCTCACAGCGGCAGCCATGTTTTTATCCCTTTCAGAATTATCTAAACCATTTAAGCAAAGTAACGTAAGTCTCAAAGTTTTAACGTAAATAATATCGATCTCGGTACTAGTATCTATCGTCCTGCCAGAGAAATTAACGTAATTCGCCTTGAATAAGAAAGTAGAATTTTGTGTTGTAAATTGCCTTCGCATTTACAGAGAATCAGCTGATTCGCCCGCGCTGGTCAGCTCGCTCCCGTGTTTCACCTCGCATCGCTCACTCACTCGCTCGCTGAGCGAAGTTTCATTTCACTTCGCACTTAACGTAACCTCATTTACAATTGTTTGCTAACATCGTTTTCAAATCCTTACCGTAATTTTTCACTTGTCCTTACGTAAAGTTAACGTGTTCTCCCCCTTAAAAGTAGAGTCACTTGCAAGAATTATTAACGTAAAACGCGTCTTTGTAAATTTCATATTAAAACGCAAATCATTTCATAAGCGCAAGCCGCTACTATTAGCGTAAAAATCGTTCAACGCGAGCGCGTTATCATTTTCATAAAATGTTTTCAAAAGCAATTCTTTAATTTCACGTTAACGTAAGTAAATCATTTAACGCAAGTTGCGTCATATTAAACTAACATTAGTAGTTCAATTCAAATATAAGGGAGTTCATTCATATATCATTTTTCACCCTCTCCGAGAGAGAGAGAGAGAGAGAAAAAACCAGAACACAGTATTCACGAAGCCAAGAGTACTACATCTTACCATTAATTATAGCATGCAGAATTAACATTATTTTAGTCTCTTGTGTCTTTCCTTTACACTGAGCGTGATACGTACGCGCCTGTGTCCATTGCAGTTTGCAAGCATTTATTTCATTTATCGAGTACTTCAGCGAGGGACTGAGCATTTCTAAAATTATCATTACCTGTCGTTGCCCGAGTGGTCTTTTCATTTTCTTTATCACAAAAGACTTGCGTATACCGCAAGCACAATTCGCACAGTGTGCCACGCAAATTCATTACTTCCAGACAGGGAAGTCGTTACCAGTTTAGGACTGGCCACCACCAGTGCACGTCAGGTCTTACCATTTTACAGTGCCACTAATTCTTGACACTGTCCATCGACTGGCTGCTGAAGTACTCCCACCTTTTACTTTCTCTCCTCCACCATTACACTCTGCCATGAGCAGTGCCATTTCACTTCAGTATATTTAAGTATACTGCATGTAGTGTCCGGGACACACCAGCACGATACCAGTGCTCCAAGGAACGCCTCCATAAATGCCATTGCACCTGTACAGGCTGTACAGGTAGCCATTAAACCTGCGTGTCCGTCCTTACGGAACGCCCAATTCATTAATGTCCGTGTACGAGGATCAGTGATCCTTCGGACCATTCCAAGGGAACGCCTCCCAAAGTGCCGCAATACCAGCACTACTAGTGCTGCCCAAGGAACGCCCCCTCATAAGTGCCGTGCACCTGTATTGGACCTACAGGTAGCCCATTCCAACGTCTCCCAAGTTGGGAACGCCCGTAAGTGTGACGTACGCCGCACACTTCCTTCGATTTTTCACCTCAGCAGAAGGTGCCATTCACAAAGTGCCACCGAGCACCCAGTCTTTTCACTTTCATTATCACATTGCAGAACCCATTTTTAAGTGAGTGCCACTTTCCACAGTAGGCACTCCTATTCCATTCAGTACCCTTTCCTGGCCATTATTTTCATTTTCTTCCGAGCCTCTACTGCAGCCTAAGGGAAATGTCTTCCCCTGCTTCCCGCGACTTCTTTGCCAGAGAGCTAGAGAAGCTCGGAGCCCTCATAACTCTGGGCAAGGAGGCTGGTTACACTGGACCAGCACTTGACCAGTGGATAAAGCCGCAGCAGGCTGCTGTGCGCCTGCAAGGGAAAATGGTAAGAAAGAAAGGAAGTCATCTGTAGGGCAAAGCCAGATGAATGCAGAGAGAGAAGAAAGAAATCCTCTCTAGTGTCAAACTGTATGTGGTGCCAGCAGAACGCTGTGGTCACTGAAAGGAAAGATCTTAACTGAAACGATGTGTGCCGTATTGTGCTCTCTCTCATTAGATGGACGCAATCTCTCTGCTAGCTTCTAAGCCCCAGACCATGAGCTGGACTCCCGGTAAGAGGTGGTTGCGGAGGTTCTGCACCACTTGTTGTGTGCGTGGGCATGCTGTGGATTCCGACCAGTGCCCAAGTTGGTCTCTACCTTGGGAGGAGAGCTTCCAGGGTGAACTTCTCCAAGGCTACCATGTAGCCCTGCCTGATGAACAGTCTCCTACGGCCTATCAGTGGGTACAAGTCATGGCCGACACCGAAGCCCAGGTCTCCCTTATTTCCAGAAAGGCATTGCCTAGGGGTGCCAAAATCCAGACGAACGAAGAAATTCAGTTTGAATGGATTGACGGTAACCTCTATTCTGTTCCTTCGGTCCTTCTGAATGTGGAAATGCCCTTTCTGGACCAGGAGACCAGGGAAACCACATTGTGCCGCCTGGGCGTAGTTGACCAATTTCATGATGTTTATCAGGTGATATTGGGCCGAGATTTACTTAAGCCGTATCTCCCCTGGACGCAGCTCCCACTACCAGATGCACCGGATCCCTGCAGCATGCCTCATAATCAATCATCAATTTTAGATTCAGAGGCTAGTGCCTCCGATGTCCCAGACATCTTTTCTATTTGTGAACCTGGCCCTGACCCAGTGTCAGAGCCTGAAGTTTCTTCCGCATCATCTCAGCCTCTTACCATTTTACCACCTACCTCCTCCGCTTTGGGAGGGGTAAGCCAACCAGTTAACCCCGGACTTGTTTCCGAGGGTGATTCAACGGAGGATTCCTTAACCTCCCTACCTCAAATCACTGCCAGAGAGGACTCTTCACCTGTGCCAGAGCACACTGCCAGCCTTGGTGACTCCACAGATTCGCAACCTGTGGGGCCATCTCGGCCTTACCATCCAGTGCCACGGAAGAGGTTCTGGAACACGTTCTGCCGAGACTGTGGCCGCAAGGGTCACATGTCTGCCAACTATGGAGGGTGCGCAAACCACCATATTCCTGCCATCGCAATGGCCGTCACCAATCCTTCTTCACTAGGACCCCCAGCTAAGGGCCCTATAACAGTCGCACCCCTCCAAAACCATTACCCGCCAAGCCACGTCAGAGCCTACGACGACTCTGGCGCTCAAATCTCCCTGATACGGGAAGATCGAATCCCCCGAGGGGCTAATATTGACAGACGTCAACTGATAACCATTGAAGGCATCAATCACATTAAACTGATCCTTCCGACCGTACAATTGAGAGTCACCAGACCTCGTTTCTCCAGAGTATGTACTCTTGCCGTTGCAAGCTACATTCCAGGAGGTTACGACCTCCTCCTAGGGCAAGACATGAAGTCTCCCTCGCATTCCAAAAAGCCTAGGGGTCCTAACCCCACAACAAATTACTCCAAAGCAAGGAGTCATCGAAATTCTACTTCCTCTAGGAAGTACGTCCACCAACAGTCTCCCCGTTGCCAAGGAGGGAGATTGACCATTTTCGCCAGTTTCCGTTGCAAACCTGTAACGTAATAGGGCACTCTACTAATTGGCCTGGGTGCCCTAGCCGACTACCAGCAGCGGACAATGTCCATTTTCCACAAGGCTTAGCCTTCAACAAGAGACAGGAGCCTCTGTCTCCCATTTCCAAGGGCACGCTGAGAGGTATTGCACCTCCGGTACCCGCCACAGGTCCAGTCGACCTCAACTCTCTGCCAGTGCCACTTAGGCAGCACTGAGCAGTGCCAAGCTCCGTCAGCCTGGGATTAGAGCCACCACCGAACTTGACTTCTGCGCCTGGCCCCGAGCTAGTGCCGGCGCCTAACCTAACCAAGGATCCTCCTACAGGAGATCTTCCAACAGGCATGGAGCTTACCGCAGCCCATGGCCAATCCAAAGTCCATGAGTCTTCTTCACCCTCACCACTGTTGCCCGAGGATGAACCTCCGGCAGACCTAACCTTCATACCTCCTCTGGAAAACCAGGAACTGCCCGACCAGGAGTCAGCCTGGAGTTTTCCCCTTACGACGGCTGTCGCAGCAGCCGGAGTGAGGGCCTCCCCTGCAGTAGGTTCCACCTCTACGACGGTTGCTGCAGATACAGAAGTAGGGTGTTCTCCTGCAATCCCTCAGGCTACCACTGCCTCTGCTCCTGCCGGCGTTTCTGGCCTTTCCCCAGAGTCGGTGCCTCCGTCTACTCCTAGGACTGGTATAGCCAGGTCCTGGAGGAATAAGAAGAAGAAGAAGAAGGGACGTAACCAATCATTAACATATTAACAAAAAGAGCCACATGCTCTCCTTGACACCTGTGCCCGAGGTACAGTGTCGCATTCATTTGCAGAATGATCCTGGCACCTACCCAGAGAAGGTAGCCCAGCCTGATCTCTACCAGTAGCACTAACCCTCTAACCCCTAGCCATTTTGTAATACTAACCCTCACTTAAATGATAATTACCTCATTGCATTTCCCTCCTGGTCAATTAACCACTCATCATCCCCACGCATCATTACCTCTCATTATGTATTTTAACAATTCCGGCGACACATTACTGCTGTGCGTACCACACTCTGGAATGATTGCGTCTCCATTTAACTGTATTGAGTAGGTTAGGCTAATGATTTAGTACCAGGGCATTACGTTAGTAGAAAGTAGAATCTTCAAGTAACCTTATCTAGGGGTAGAGTAGACTGTCGTCACAGACAAAACCCGTAGTTATTACTTAGGCTAGATTACCTCACTACATTAAGTTAGTACACTTAGCATCTTTGCCTATAAGTTAGGTAGGCCATTGTAGTCAGCCGTATCGCTGCTCAAAAAACTTCAAGTTAGAGTAGGAGAACTGGGTAGTCGAGGCGATCAACTTATTTAAGCCAAGACCTTCACGCCCGAAAGGGAGTGAATGCCTTCTTAACAGGGGGAGCTGCTACGTCTATAGAACGCCTCGCCTTCCCAGCAGAGTTTTAGTGATATTTAATTATAAAAGTAGCAGCCATGCCTTCTCCTGAAGCGACTGTTGTTGGGAGAGTGGGTATGTCGTAGGGAAGATATTTCCGGTCTGACGGAAGCTTAGGGTAAGAGAGGCAAGTCACAAGAGTAGCTAGGCTTTGAGATGGATTTTAGGGACTTCTACAATAAGACCTATTTTCCTTCCCAATTTGCTGGCGTTGTGTTTACCACCTTTCAGGCGATGCTCGGGGCGGTCTTTGGAAGCCCCGTGATTCAAAAACAACCGGTATCGCTCTCAGTCAACTGCAGTCGGTAGTCCAGGACAGATGTCCAGCCGGCCAGCCTCCCAAAACTTAGGCCTACCCACGGCGTACTGGTGGACACGAACCCCAGACCTGAACCGAGGTCAGGCCGCATTCTTCTACAAGGATACACTGAATATTGCATAAAGGTACGTCTGAAAGTGTAAACTTCAACCCAGCACCTTTTACTACCATACGACTCTTGCTAAATTCATTTTCAATTCTCGTTTGTACCCCTTCTACATCAAAAGCCCTTTGTCCTCATCGGGCCACGTGCTCCCCTTTGTGACTTGTTAAAGACCAAGCTTTCGTGCATACCTCAGTGAACCATTCGAGTTTACCTTCCCCAATGTTAGAGAATTAATCAGCCTTAATCAAAGCAAGAAGTCATTTTTCCTTTTATCTCGTTTAATCTGGGATTCTTTTCCAGATTCCATGAGTCACGTGCCGTCTCTCTGCCCGCAAGTGTGCATTACCCCAAGTGTATGAAAACCAGCTATAACAGCTCCAGTGGAGCCATCATTTACCTTTTCTCCAGCCCAGCACGGGCCTTTGTAAATAAATAGCTTTAAGTAACGAGCTGAGTTTTCTGGCGACCTTCCCTCTAAAGAAATTAATAATAACTATCAGTTTACGGTAAGTTAAAGCAATTCCCTCTTGAAATCCCTCAATCACTTCCGTTTACGTATCTAGCCTCTCTCAAGGCCCGCTATATACGTAACAATATATACATTATATATATATATATATATATATATATATATATATATATATATATACATACTATATATATATATATATATATCATATATATATATATATATATATATATATATATATATATATATATATATATATATTTGTTTGTCAGTTTGTTCGTCTCAGAAAGACGAAAAGTGCTTCGACAGCAGATAAACGAAAATACTTTGAACTTCTATTTCATATATATATATATATATATATATATATATATATATATATATATATATATTATATACACATATATATATATATATATATATATATATATATATATATATATATATATATATATATATATAATATAATTTCAAAGTATTTTCGTTTATCTGCTGTCGAAGCACTTTTCGTTTTTTCCGAGACGAACAAACTGACAAACAAACATCGAAATTAATGGGGCCACGATGATGATCAAGCTTTCAGCTGGATCAAATTTGTTCTCTCTCTCTCTCTCTCTCTCTCTCTCTCTCTCTCTCTCTCTCTCATTGTATTTCATATTCACTTCAGTGTGTAAACAATGATGTCTGGAAGCTCACTCTTCCGTTCACTCCTCCCATTTCGTCTTTCTAATCATCATCGCGATGTTTTATTGTTTCCCGAATTCGTTTCTCTCCTTTTCTGCTTCCCAATTCCAGGTAATTACGCTTATTGTTTTCCGTTTTATTCGACGTTAAGAATGTATATCCGTTTCGTTATTTTTCCGGAGAGCATCCACCGAACTATACTTAACATGCATTACAGACTGTGATTCACCCACGTTAAATATGTAATGAAACATTTCATCTATATTGCAAATGATAG
Organism: Macrobrachium nipponense; assembly: GCF_015104395.2. Classification (NCBI taxonomy): domain Eukaryota; kingdom Metazoa; phylum Arthropoda; class Malacostraca; order Decapoda; family Palaemonidae; genus Macrobrachium; species Macrobrachium nipponense. The sequence continues at coordinate 2,694,233 of NC_087201.1, forward strand.
GAAACATTCCCTTACTTATTTTGTCCGGCTAGTGTTTCTTAGCGCCGAAGTTGTCAACATGTCACAGATCAATTTTATTTATACGTAATCGCAGCGGACGATGCTGTGGATATTCTGGAAGGTTGTGGCACAGGGTAAAAATATGTTTATTCTATTATGGAAAAGTAAAGAGGGCAATAGCTCTTTTTTTCTGCATGGCTTCAGCATTTTTCATGTATGTATAAATAAATACAAATAAGAAAATATGTTGAAAATCTTTTTTTATTTCGTCTCCAATTAATATTGCACTGCATATGAATGCGTAGTTATGACGATGACTTTTGCTCTTCCACAAAGAAGCATTGCGTAATCTCCCAAATGGATTTTATCTTCACCAGATACGGAAAATCAGGAACTTTTACTTGCCAGCTACCACGCTGGGCTTTGCTTCTGATGTTTGGGTATTGAAATAAAAGCAAGACTCGAAAAAACGTATTAAAAATAACAATTAAAAGTAAAATCAGTAGCTTTTACTTGCCAGCTACCACACTGGGGTTTGCTTCTGATATTCAGGAATTGAAGGAGAAACAGAAATCGTAAAAATCTATTTGATTTAATTTCCTATAATGCTTCCAAATAATTTTATAAGTTATAATGTACAGGTAAAGCAAAAAATACAAAGGAAATACACGTACTTCAAAAAATGAAGTAAATAAATGCAAACTACAAAACGACTATGTCCACAGACTCATTTGAAGCTTTGTATAAATGTCTGAACGATAAAAGAAGGAATGAACGAACGAGAGAGTAATAATCACAACTGGAGAAAGCTTTGAAATCGTGGAAAGAGGATATTATAACTTCCTCAAATCTCACTGTAACTGAAATGTCAGTGAATGAAACCTTTTTTATTTTTCAATAATGGCGTAATAAACCTGACAAAATGAACTCCACCGAATTAGAGCATCAAACGACCACAAAAGCAAAAAGGAAAATGAAGAATGGAAAAAGGAAACCGGACGGAGATTTCCCTTCCGTTCAGCTTTGACAGGAACCGAGTGATGATTATA
>NC_087201.1:2695781-2708281 GCF_015104395.2 Macrobrachium nipponense
TACTTGGCCTTTGGCCTAAAAACTATATTCCTTCCTTTATGTTAAAGCTGTATGCCCAGTGTTCATAAAAAATGGAGACCAAACAATGAAATATAGAATAGTTATTTCTGTTGAACATCCCATCAATAGTGATATGAATTTAAGAGTCTGAAGAGCTCTTACGAATGCTTAATGTTATCTGCAATACTTCTCACGATTGGTGCATGAATTCTTAATTTCTGTGTGCATATATAATTAATGCTGGACTTAAAATAGAAGAGATAGTAATACCAAGAGGAAATATATGAAGGAAGAATGCAAGTTCAATAGTTAATGTAGATGAAGATTTATATTCACATCCACATTGCATATCGGGAAGACTTTAAGGATATGCGAGGATTTCCCAAGAGATTGTGGATTATTTTAGAAACGAATAAATGTTGAATAGATTACGAAAGACGTAATCTTGGAAAAGGTACAGAGTTTTGGGTATGGTGGTGTCCCTCTTTAAATGATAGTAAGGTTATTTTACTTAGGAACTGATATATAAAAAAAAGGTGAGAATCTGATGATGTACTTGTGAGATTTATAAACACTAGCAAACTTATGTATACAGAAATAATGTATGAAAAGTCGTAAAATAACTAAGTCTACAGGCATAACCAGCTCCGTTATGGAATCCCTTCTCACCCCTACCCCCTTCGAAGGGAGGGGGGGAGGTAGGTCGAAACCCCATTATAAACCATCTTAGGGATCCCCACTATAACCCTGCCAAGTTTCATGCCCATCGGACCAGCTGTTTGGCCGTGATTGAATGGCAGACGGACGGACAGACATTACGCCCATTATAGTAAGATATGATGACGTCTTTCAATTTAATTCCCTCTTAACCATGGTATTCATAATTCTAAGGGGCTTTCCGCGAACACCTGCGTAGCAGAATGGTAGCGAAGTAAAAGTATCACTCCAGTAGAGTCGGTCCAAATGAAGAAACCACATTTACCAGAGGGAAAGCAGTCATTTTGTTTCTCGATGACGGAGGGTAATTCCTTGAGATCGTGTTGTCAGTTGCGCGCTCTCAGATGCGCACGGAGCGCGTCATCTTGTCTCTTTTCATGTCGGCCGTATAAGCTGACAGTACTGATTTGCCCTTGTTTCTGGAATTTATGTACAAATTTTAGACGGCGATTCCAGAGGAATGTTTGTGGCCGTTCAGTGTTCCAGGGAGCTATACCATGCACTGGGTTTCAACCTCACAGATGGAAAAGAGACTTGTTTTGTGTAAAAATATCTAACCTTACGAAGCAACACGAAAATTCAGATACTGAGATATACGTAGAGGCCCAGTTCTGTCAAGATTGGAAGTTGGAATCGCTGATGTTTTAATGTCACAGATGGAAAAGAGATTTGTTCTTTGTAAAAGTATCTCGCCATACGAGGCAATATGAAAATTCAGACTAGATATTGAGACGTAGGTGCACAGCTTTGTCAAGATTGGAAGTTGGATTCGACATTTTTTCAGATGAACGGTGCTGACTGAGATAGTAAAGAGAAACTTCAAACTGTGAAATCCGAATGCTTTGAAGAAGACGCACGATGAGAGTAAATGTGAGCAGTATTAAGGTAACTAGGATAAATGAATCGTAATATGACTGCTTGAAAAATGGAAACGGTTGGAGTAAATATGGGGTTGATGAGTTGATGTAAAGAACAGCAGGGAAGGTTGCAGGCTTTCTCTGAGTTTGTGGGTGTTCACGATAGGTGACTTAAACACTTTACTTGTTCTCACAGAGGAGTGAATTCCGTGCGTGCAATAGAAGCGTCAGCCATAAACAGAAATATTCTAGTCCACAATCATAATATTCCGGATCGTATAATTCTCGAACGTTCTCCGAAACGTAATTATTCTCTTCCCTCCTGTATAATCATCACTCGGTTCCTGTCAAAGCTGAACGGAAGGCAAATTTCCGTCCGGTTTCTTTTTTCCTTTCTTCATTTTCCTTTTTGGTTTCGTGGTCGTTTGATGCTCTAATTCGGTGGAGTTCATTTTGTCAGGTTTATTACGTCATTATTAAAAATGAAAAAGGTTTCATTCACTGACATTTCAGATATGGTGAGATTTGAGGAAGTTATAATATCCTCTCTCCACGATTTCAAAGCTTTTTCCAGTTGTGATTATTACTCTCTCATTCGTTTATTTCTCATGTTATCGTTTAGACATTTATACATAGCTTCAAATGAGTCTGTGGATTTAATCCTTTTGTGGTTTACATTTATTTACTTCATTTTTTGAAGTAGGTGTATTTCCTTCTTATTTTTTTTGAATTACCTGTATATTATAACTTATAAAATTATATGGAAGCATTATAGCTAATTAAATCAAATAGCTTTCTACAATTTTTGTTTCTCTTTCAATTCCCGAATATCAGAAGCAAAACCCAGGGTAGTCACTGGCATGTAAAAGCTACTCTGCTGTTTTCATATGCGATGCAATATTGATCGGAAACGAAATAAAAAAAAAATTCGATTTTTTTTCTTATTTGTATTTATTCATACATCCATGAAAAATGCTGTAGTCATACAGAGAAGAAAAACAGTTATTGTCCTCTTTACCTTTTCCATGATATAAAAAAAACTTATTTTTACCCAATGCCACAACCTTCCAGAATATCCACAGCATCGTCCGCTGAGACTGCGTACAAATAAAACTTGTCAGTGACATGTTTACAACTTCGGCGCTCAGAAACACTGACCGGAGGAAATAAGTAAGGGAATGTTTCCTATCTTTTGCAATATGAATGAAATGTTTCATTACATATTTAACGTGGGTGAATCACAGTCTGTAATGCATATTAAGTATAGTTCGGTGGATACTCGCCGGAAAAATAACGACGCGATTATTCATTCTTAACGTCAAATAAAATGAAAAAAAAAAAAAAAAAACATAATTACCTGGAATTGGGAAGCAGAAAATGGGAGAAACGTATTCGGGAACAAGAAAACATCGCGATGATGATTAGAAAGACGAAATGGGAGGAGTGAACGGAAGAGTGAGCTTCCAGACACCATTGTTTACACACTGAAGTGAATATGAAATACAATGAGAGAGAGAGAGAGAGAGAGAGAGAGAGACGAGAGGATTGAGAGACGAGAGAGAGAGAGAGAGAGAGAGAGAGAGAGAAGGAGCAAATTTGATTCAGCTGAAAGTGTCATCATTATCGGAGCCCCATTAATTTCGATGTTTGTTTGTCTGTTTGTTCGGCTCGGGAAAGACGAAAAGTGCTTCAACAGCAGATAAAAGAAAATACTTTGAACTTGTATTCATATATATATATATATATATATATATATATATATATATATAGATAGATATATATATATATGATATATGTATGTATATATATGATATATATATATATATATATATATATATATATATATATATATATATATAATAAACTCCGCAGTGAAATATATATATATATATATATATATATATATATATATATATATATATATATATATATATATATATATATATATATATATATATATATATACTGCGGAGTTTACGTAAAATCCAATTTCAGATGCTTTATTTTCCGGACCTCTTTATTTTGCTGTCCACTCTCTCCAACTTCTTCATTTCTCTGTCTTAGAACCTGATTGCCTGAAAGGGACTCATCTCTCGACATGACAACTTAAATCCTCAAATCTGTCATATCAATATTATGTCTTCTCTCGGGAAGTTTAACGTTATTTATTTTTTTCATTTAGTTTCCTTTTTTAGTTTGATACGCTAGAAACAGTGTATTGAAACCTGTGTATGTCTTTGTGTGTCTTTAAGGATACTGTACAACACGTAAAAACTTATGTCTTCTGAACAAATATCTGGGTTTTGCAACTTGTACTTGTTTATATTCTATAACTTCTCACTATATACATTTTATTTATGAGTCTTCTCTGCAGGTAAACTCATTTTTTTGCGTGATTTAATAAAAGTCTTACTAACTGGAAGTTTTGGAATTTTCTAAATTTGGTTGTGTTCGCTAAACGACCCAGAAGATGACGAAGTGCTCTTCCACCTTTGATACAAGAAGGACATGTTTTTCCAGAATATTCTCTCTCTCTCTCTCTCTCTCTCTCTCTCTCTCTCTCTCTCTCTCTCTCTCTCTCTCTCTGTGCATGTGTGTGTGTGTGTGTTTGTGCGTGTGCGATGTATGATATATTCCATTTCATGTTGTTTTTAATCCCTTTCCTGTCTACATACAAAATCCTCATTTTTTTTTTTTTTTTTTTTTGTAAAATCCAGCGAATGTATGCATTGCAGACCAAACCTACCAAAGACAATTTTGGAAACTAAGGACATTTTTAAACCATCGTCCTTTACCAAATAAATTACTATAGTCGCAAGAATTGATTATTTACAAAAAGATTTGTTTTATTGAACGTTCATATCTAGTTCACTCTCATCACTTTGCCTAATGATAAGCCTGAATCATAAGAAACCTCTTCAAGATAATATGGCTGCCTTCGTATTCAAATCCAATCGCATTACGGCAAGGGAGAGAGAAACCGAGAGAAGGGGGGAGGGGGGAAGAATGTAGTGAAAATCACAAAAACAAAAATCAAAGCAAGGCAAAAGGGCAAACGAAGTCCGTGTACTTCCATCAACTGCAATAAAACAACACAGCCGAAATGAAAGGTGACTGTTGTTTGCCAACGGAGAGTTTCCCTGTTTTCAGGGAGCTTGCTTAAGGATCAGATGCCAGGCTGCGCGTTGAAGAGTAATGTCAAGGGTTATGGTTCCTCAGCGTGAGTTAGAGGAAAAAAATTTATTTCGTTGTTTTAATTATGAATCATGTTGTTCAAGGTGGTTAACAAATGTATGTTAAAAAACTTTAGTGTTTTACAACATCACTGAGGAAGACTCTAGAACTTTACTGTAAATAATATGCGAAGTACAACTGTGCACACGAAAAGTTTTTTTAGTGTATTTGCCAAGAGATATTGTTAGATCAGACTATTCCCTTTTGCGTCTTTGTTGCTTTCGAGAATGAAAAATTCGAACGACCTCCTTTGATTGGAAAAATGAAAGGTCAGGTGTGAGTCAGTGCTTCCCAATATTTAATTGACATGTAACAATTAATGACGCACAAGAGACCAAAGAAGCAAAGCTAAAATTAGATTTTTTTTGCGCTGGAGGCCAATAGTAGAAATTCAGGGATGAGTCGACTTCAGTAAAACTGGAAAATAAATTCAGTCTAGAGAATGCTCGCATCCACATCCACACCAGTGCACCTTGCATAGTATCTATATAAACGGGAAATTGAAAAGAGGAAATAGATAAATAATGTTAAAAAATTTGTACAATTTGTAAAAATCAATCGACTTGTGATTACTCAACTAAGAATCCGAATCTATAAGCTCAGAAACATAGATATGCATTCAGGCTATTTACTCATCTCAGTACATTTAATACGTGCGTGACAGCTGTAACTCAAACCATGGGAGGTGATTATTATATGAGAATTATCGTTGTGGAAGTCCTTTAGCATCTGGTCAGAGAATCCGATGCCATTGCCATTGACAAATTTGGACAACTCAAGTAAGAGGAAAATTAGAGTAAATTTGCCATATACCCTCCTGCCAGTGCAACACAAGTTAAATAAACTATCCAAAGCTTTGTCAGTCCCCTACTATTGCTAGACAAGTGTACCATCTCTCTCTCTCTCTCTCTCTCTCTCTCTGATTACTCTTCCCTAGTTTGCTACAATCCAGTGTTGTGATTAAAGTATTACCCTATAAGCTTGATAAGCTTGTATAATAACCAACCAATAAGAAATTCTTATATTGAAACTGACAGCCGAGACCAATATAGAGAATGCATCGGCATACAAATTGTATCCCAGTCTCAGCCTCCAGCGGGACATATATGATCTCGACACTTACACCATCTCTCTCTCTCTCTCTCTCTCTCTCTCTCTCTCTCTCTCTGGAAACTAGAACTGAAGAGATACAACACATCCCATTGTAGGAACCTCTTTACATACAAGATTTGTGACACGTGGAAAGAACTGCCACTAGAAGTTGTAAACAGCAACAGTGTGGAAGAGTTTGAAAGAAATCTAGACAAAATCATTTGGACACTGTGAATGAACAGTAAAACCTACTCTTAGACATAAGTGTAGACCTAATGATGTCACCTCGAATGGACTAATAAGTCTTTGAGACATCCTAATTCTTGTAACTATATCTCTGTCTAGTGGTGTTTTTCTTTCTTGTCGAATTGTAACATAATAATTCACTCATTTCCCACGTCTGCTCTTCTAGCGGGCCCTAAAGCACCTTCGTCCTCTCCAGAGTAGAGTTATCACCAGTTATCACCACCTTCTAGTGGAGATTCGACCTTTAACTTGCATATTACATATCGTCCAGGGCAGTGACGTCCGCTATCTCTGGTGAGGTTATGTCCACGGAGTTATCACGTCACCAGCTTTGTTTCTCCTTCAAGTGAAAGTCTCGGCTCGTTTTGTTAATCTCCTACACAGTTTTCGCTTAGTAATGGTGACTTTCACGTCAGTGGTGGTCATGCTGTCTTTATCCCTAAATTAAACTGGCACTGGTTGATAGACATGGAACCAGTGCCAATTTAATTTAGAGGTTTTCTTTTTCTTTTTCTTTTAGTAAGGGAAAATCCATTTTTACGGGAAAATATTGTACACAGAATGCTTCACCATTGTCCACAAGGTTGTCATAATACTTTTGTGTTGTGACTCTTAACATACTACAAGAGGGAAGAAGACAATAATAACCTGAAGATTGGATTGAATAGGTTGGTATCATGTCATGTTTAATGGCGTACCATCGTGGGCATGTATAGTTGAATATTATGCATTATCAGATTCTCTCTCTCGATCTCGTCTTCACTCTCTCTCTTTATATCATATATATATTATTATTAACTATATAATATATATATAATATATATCTATATAATATATATATATCATATATATATTTATATATATATATATAATAATATATATATCGAAATCCCATCTTGTGAAGTACTCTGCAAAACGAAGTTTCCGATGTGCCTTCAGGTAATATTCCTTCTTTCTTGAGTTCTCTTGTCAGAGTACTAATTGTAAAGGTATCCTTTGACAAGAACTTGCTGTGAACAGATTGACGAATTGTACCGATGGTAAAAAAGTCGAACACATCTTCAGCTGGCTGTGTGGAATGAGACTGTAATGAATCTGATGAGGGCGGTGCTAATGGTGATGGCGATGGAGCTCTTGATAGTGCTGGCGATGAGAGTGATGATGGTAATGGGACTGTGATGGTGGTGGAGTTGGTTGTCCTGCTATTGGCCGTAAATGTATGGTGCGCTTGAACATCTGACGAACGGCATTCCTTGTCATATCCGTGACATCAGCAACTCGGTCATACGGTCTGTTTGGGTAAAAAATATATAAAGAGATAAAGAGAGAGGTTGTTTGATAGATAATTACACGAGGACAAATATTTTTTTACCCAAACAGACCGTATGACCGAGTTGCTGATGTCACGGATATGACAAGGAATGCCGTTCGTCAGATGTTCAGGCGCACCATACATTCACGGCCAATTGCAGGACAACCAACTCCACCACCATCACAGTCCCATTACCATCACCACCCTCATCGCCAGCACTATCAAGAGCTCCATCGCGATCAAGAGCTCCGTCGCCATCGGTACAATTCGTCGGTATGTTCACAGCAAGTTCTTGTCAAAGGATACTTTTACAATTAGTACTCTGCAAGAGAACTCAAGAAAGAAGGAATATTACCTGAAGGCACATCGGAAACTTCGTTTTGGAGAGTATTTCACAAGATGGGATTTCGATATATACGTATATATATATATATATATTATATATATATATATATATATATATATATATATATATATATATATATATATATATAATAAATATGTATATATATATATATATATATATATATATATATATATATATATATATATATATATATATATAAAGAGAGAGAGAGAGAGAGAGAATCTGATAATGCATAATATTCAACTATATATGCCCGTGATGGTACGCCATTAAACATGACATGATACCAACCTATTCAATCCAATCTTCAGTTTATTATTGTCTTCTTCCCTCTTGTAGTATGTTAAGAGTCGCAACACAAAAGTATTACGACAACCTTGTGGACAATGGTGAAGCATTCTAGACATGATATAAAATATCAATAGTAGGCAGTACGCAAGGTGTCAGCAGGAGCCCTTGTCAATGCCTGTATCTAACAGACGTGTACCTTCCCTAGCACCATCACCTCTCTGAGTCTCTGACTGCCATCCGAGATTTTCATTTTCTGTCTTCTTTTTCGTAAGAATTACATATTAATTAAATAATAAACACAAGTGAAGTAAAAATGAGTTTATTCAAACATAATAACCAATCAGTATTTTAGATTCCATTAAAGAACAGTATAATTCACTACAACTTATATATTATTCCATAACCATACAGAAACGGGGGCGTGGCAGGCGTAAACGTCATGGGGCCCCACGTCATGGTCGACACACGTCTTTCTGCGCCTAGTTGCCAGGTCTTAATTTCCGTTCTCACCATGGCACAAAATTGAGATGACATTTCTCGATATAAAGTAAAACAATAATGCGGAGTAGATGCTTTAATCCATTTTTCTTAATTAGGTCGGTGTCTCAAACTCTGGTGGTTTCGGTTTCACATTAATCAGAAGCCTAGTTCATTAGTTATATTAAAAAAGGAGGGTGTCATGGGCCTTGAAATAGTTAGTAGGTAGTTGAACATTCAGTCAGTTTCGCACTCCCAGACACCTGTCATCCAGAAAGGGGTGAAATGGAAATCTCTCTCTCAAACACCCGGACATCCATGAACTTATATGAGTGACTGTACATAAATGCAAATGAACATCCTGCACCAAAAGCCTACATTAATTTCGATACACGAGAGAGATGTTCTTCCTAAACATAGCGAGTTATAATAATGACCGTCCATGTTGATTTTGAAATGAGTAGTGCCTTCGGAATTCTGTTGAGTTTCAGTGAAGCTCTCCCCCCTCCCTTTTTTTTTGTGGAGTGGTGGCCCCCATACTCTCTGTTTAATTTTTCCCGGCCGATTCTTTGTTCTTGACCTGACACCAGATTTATTTAGTCGAACTGAAACCAAAACACTAGAATTTCCTTACCAAAGTTAAGCCGCCCCTTTTCTTCTTTCTGTTTAATTTCCCCCTATCTATTCTTTTTTATTGACCTGACACCAGATTTATTTATGTTGATGTGAAACCAAAACACTTTCGGAATTATCCCACCGAAGTACTTTCGAAATAACTAAGCCATAATACCCATTAGTTGAGGACATATACTGGTTAGATAAATATCAGTCACTCGAGAGTTCATTTCTTCGTGACAGGTATACTTGGCCTTGAACGATTTTTGCTAGGAAAACAATTATGCAGAGTTTACGGCTGTCCTGTAAAATGGTTGCAGAGTCATTCCTTAGGTAACTCTCATGCACCGATAAAGTTGCCACGGGTGAACGTTCAAGAGCCGATCAACGACTGAGATAAGGTTTCCTATTGCAGCGTAAATGGTTAACGTCTCTCTTTGCTGAAAATATAAATTTTTTAAGTACAGGTCATTATGGGCTCGAAGTGATTTTTTCTCTTTCATGAGCGAAGAAAGAGAGTGTTAGCCGATTAGAGCTCTCTCTCTCTCTCTCTCTCTCTCTCTCTCTCTCTCTCTCTCTCTCTCTCTCTCTCTCCTGAGTGTCCATTTGCATTATTAACTTATGTATCGATTTATTTGTTAATTTAAAGATTTTTCCTTTCATTATAATTATAATATCAGTCCAGTCTCCTTTAAGAATGATTGTATTATGGTACTTGGTAATGGAAAATGAAGTATTTAAAGCAAATGTACAAAGCGTCTACAGCAGCAGTAACAGATAGATGTGGGAAACTTAACTGTTCTTTAAAGCCTCTGAAGCGTCTTCAGTGATGTGTTAAATATTCATTTGATTTCATTTGTCCTTGGTATATCACGTATGAACCTCAAACAAACCTAAGTATATGAGGAAATACATACAAAACGCTTCCCATTACCATTTTTAGTTTTCTGTAAAAGTAACCTGTTGTGCCTGCTTTGTCTGTCCGCCCTCGTATCTAAAAAAAAATAAATAAATAAAAACTAATGACGCTAGAGGGCTGCAAATTGGTATTTTGATCATACACTCTCCAATCATCAAACATACCAAATTGCACCCCTCTAACCTTAGTAATTTTTGTTTTATTTAAGGATAAAGTTAACCATGGATCGTGCATCTGGCAGCGCTTTCCGGAGCTATGGGACGCACCCTCACTTTGTTGGATCTGGTGAGCGACTTAAGAGCCGCCTGTCAAAGCTGATGGTTTTATACAGCATTATATGTTGTACAAGAAAAACTTTTACGTGTTAAAGATTAAATCAATTTCTCCGTCAGCGTAAAGTGAAGTTCATTGTCTTTTATGACAACAACATCAGCTCACGTTGAGCTAAAGATACAGGAATTTTAGGATAGGATATATATGATTTATTTATCAGAATCATAGTGTAACAAATGAATAATGTAGATGTTAAACAGTACAAAACAATTATTTCCAATGTAATATAGCGTATTCATTTTGATTTTCGTTGGTGAAACAACGGTCTATTTGACCGTAGATTTTAGCGCGCTCTCCGAGTAAACTGGAGGTCGGATCACGCCTTGCTCTGTTTTTCTTTGCATTATAAAAACGTACTGATCGAAAGCTAAAGAAGTGCTGGCTGGCTAGATCCCCAACTAGGCTTTATATCTCGAGGTATTTACGCTCAAGCTTGAAATTCTTAAATATTTTCCGCGCAAAGAAACTTCTCCAATGAGATTGTGTAACTTCTGAAGGCTCTTGGTAAAACCTGGTTATCAGTGCTAACTTTTAAGGGAACTTTGTGAGATTTAAAGTTTTCCTAAAAGTCTTGTTAGATTTTTAGATATGAGATTGACTGTTGTGCTTCATAACAGCTCCAACCGTGATATAATGTTTGAATAATTTCAGCAAAGTCGACCTAAATCATTGCAATAGTAGGGAAAGACTGCTGACGTATATTGCTCTGTTTAAGTGAAATTAAGGAGTATATGACATTGAACTACTTTGTATAATTACCTGCAAACGCACACATTGGATAGACTTCTCACTGACTTATATATACCGCAAACTCACTTATATCAAAACACGGACACACAATTCATGTGGAAAGAAAGGAAGGTTTGGATTGTTCCCTATAGGGGAAATGAAACAAATATAAAGTAGCAGTAAAAGTTTAAGTAGATATCGAATTGTAAGTTGAAACATCTCAAGTATGTACAGGGAAACCACAGCGTTCAGTAGGCCTCAGTTCCCATCATCACTGGAGTTTCTGTTGCAACTAAACTTACGAATGATTAGCTAGATCCGAAGACCTTGAATTGAAATGCATTAGCACACCATTATTATTATTCTAATTGCGCCTAACTTATTTAAAGTAATACATTTCAGTCTGTTTTTCTCAGGTCGCTCATTACTAAACACTGTTAAACACATTTTTCAGTCTGTAATGAAGATCTTATCATACACTGTACTGAAATCATATGTAAGAACTGAATTTTTTTTTCTCGTGTATCATACTTATCCTAAATTTTTTGGGATTGTAGGCTCTCAAGATATGTAGCAAATAAGGTTTACCTAATTGTTCTTTATTGTTTAAAGGCACATTATTCATTTTTTACATTTTCATTCTAATAAATGAATCATATAAATATCCTATAATAACATTCCTGTATCTTTAACTTGATGATAAATATATTTTTCAAACCCTCTTTACGTTTTCCTACCCCCCAGAAACAACAACAGAAATATAGTTTGTAGTTTTACTCCCCGAGTAACCAAAATGTTTAAATCAGCTCCTTATTCATAAAATATCAGCTCTCTCATTATGACTAATTTCTGTTCATACTTACGCTACATCTTATTATAGTGGCCAAGGGTCTATTTCCACCACATAAATCAATGTTCGAATTAAATATCTGTCAATTACATTCATTAATAGAATATCTTTATCCTTCTCTGATACTTCATTTCTTTATGATTGTCATTCACAGGGTGTTTGCTTCGAATTGAAATTCAATTTTATTTTATTTCATCTTATTTTTATCAAAACTTTTGTTTGGAAATTAGCTGAATATGCTTTCTCTCTGTCTGTCTGTCTGTCTGTCTGTCTGTCTGTCTGTCTCTCTCTCTCTCTCTCTCTCTCTCATTCATCTACACACACACACATACACACACACACACACACACACACACACACACACACACACATATATATATATATATATATATATATATATATATATATATATATATATATTATAGATAAATATATAATATGTATGTATATATATATATGTA